>NC_056736.1:49136666-49299166 GCF_019279795.1 Protopterus annectens
TTTACCTCTCGTGGTCTACTAACATTTGCTTTATTAAAACAAGTTAAGTGCTTTTGACCACTAAATAAAATTGACTTCTTCAGAGCAAACACAGTCACAGTACAAACGATGCATTTAAAATACGTTTCATAGTCATATGACCAATTCCCACCAATGAAAAGACATCCATGACCTTCCTATTATACTCTTAAAGTTATGGCAAGTTTTCTCATAATTTATCCACTGTTTATACTAAAAACATTTTCTTTAAAAATCTTATATTATGACATAAACACAAAAAGTCCCTAGGACTTAGGGATATCTAAAACCTAGTACAAATCATTATGTTTTAACTTTATAATACATCAAATTGAAAGATTATTCTTATCCAGGGTCAGTACACATACTAGTTAGAACCTCAATTCACGCATCTCCAATTTTTCCTACTAAGGGTCACCCCAGGGTTGATTTTAATGGTGTTCAATACAAAAAATCTAAATGAATGACCAGGGTTCCTTAAAATATGTCTAAAAAGGCCATTTGTTTCAGCATCCTTCCTAATCTTATATATGTGCTTATAAATTCTATCTTTTAAAATTCTCTCCTCCTTTCTTAAAGAAAATGCAGGGCAATCATGGCATACAACCACATAGCTCCTCCTTCTTAAAAGACAGTTGGAATGCCACTTACTGCCCAACATGCCATGGACATTACATATACAGAAGGCACTACATATCTGTATTTGAAGTGCTTATATGGGCGCACTTAAACGTACCATTTTTCTTCTTCTGGTTGTTCATAAGGGAAAAAGGGGTTTCCAAAACATCTTTTAAATCTTTTATATTTTCTAAACACCACCTTTGTTTATTACTGAAGTCTTTAAACAGTGTACCTAAAACCAACAGCAAATTCCAGTTACTTTTCAATAGTTCAGAAAAGCACCTGCATCCTGCTTGTAGGTCATAACCATAGCGTTTTTATATTCATCACCCCTCTTTTTCACTACTTTGATATTGTGCATATTGCCTTTCCCTAAAACTGGTCTATACATAGCTACGGCTCACTTTTGTACAACTTCACTAAGTAAATCTTGAACAATATCAATTGGTTACCCCTCATAAATAAGAAAAAAAAAATACACAGTTTTTCCACTTCAACCCCCAAAAGATCTTCTTTTGAAATAATTCTAGATAGATGGAGCACCTGACCTTAGCTATTGTCCTTAAAAAAATGGACAACAACTGGGAAAGTGCAATAATGAATTTGAATAAGTGGGCTTCCTATGTATGCTAGCTACAAACATCCACTTGTTTAAATTTTTACTAATCTGTATATCAAGAAAATTTAACACATCAAACGAACTATAGTGGGTACATTTTAAAAAATGAGTAGTGTTAGTAAAATAAGCAATAAATTACAATACCCTATCATACTTATCATTCTAGAAAATACATATATCATCCAAGAATTTGATGTATAAATCCCAAGATTTTTATTGTAAATTAAACACAAATTTCTGCTCCCAGAATGACATTACTATATTGGCAAAAAACAGGTGTTCTGGGAGCAGAAATTTGTGTTTATGACTATTTTGATTGAAAAATCTGGTTTAGAAACTGTTGAAATAGAAATCTTGACTTGCTTAAAGTAACTGATGCCAATGAATAATTATGTTTACTTTGAAGGTACCTATTATCAGTGCACAGAGGTGGCTTTGGGGGCTGTATGCGCACACACACACACACACACACACACACACACACACACACACACACACACACACACACACACACACACACTCCCACCAATAATATAAAAAATTTTATGTTCCAAAGTTTGTATATTAATACATAGAGCCACTTGCCATAACATAAAGCACATCACACATACAACATCAGAAATTTACTGGTTCTTATAAGATGACCAAAGATGAATTCTATCAAATGCGTCTTGGTCAAAATTAAAACAATGAAAAGGCAAAATAGCGAAGTGGATTTTAAGCAAATTCTTTCCCATGGAAAGAATTTGCTTGGCCGCTTCCATTACTTTGTCATTTTCGGCACAGTAGTGTGATCTCGGAGTTGGTATATTTAAGTAGGGGGGTGTGGGGGGCACAGCTCCCCACATTGGGGGTGTATGGGGGCGAAGCCCCCACCTTTATGTATTATATATATATATGTATTATATATATATATATATATATATATATATATATATATATTTTCTTTGTTACAGCGATTTTTTTTTCCCTTGGAAAAAAAAATGGCTGTTCTGAGCTTTCGAGATTGTAAGCTTTCACTTACATGGGGTCGATTATTCATCATTCACTTTTTTAAGCGTTCAATGATATAATATAGATTCAAATTTACAATACCTCATTCAGCTATCTCAAAGCCTAACAAAAACAATGTTCAACTTTAAAACACAGCAGTGCATTTTTCTGATCAAGTCACCATTCAACAGAATGAACTGCAGAACTGCAAATGCATATATATATATATATATATATATATATATATATATATATATATATATATATATATGTATATACATCTATCCAGTGTTTTGGTAAGTACCAAGTATTATGTCAGGAAAAAAGTGAAAAGGACATAAATAATTCTATCATAAATACTTTATATAAGACCATCAAGATTTTTTAGTGAATAAACTAGTACTATATAAAAAGCTATTCCTTTACTAAATGAAGGGACCTTGATGTATTAATTAAAAGAGTATGTTCATCTTCCCCACTGTCTCAGTGGCATTTTGGGTTATCTGCCAGTGTAACCTGACTTTAAAAAGCTCAACTTCCCTACCTCTCTTTCTGTGACAGCTGATTGACTAATCATATTCTGAAAGGGAAGCTTTTAGGTGACAGCGGAAGGGAAGGATATCAGAAGAAGTGAGTGTTTTTTTCTTTTTATGCCATCGAAAAAAGAAAGACCTCTGGATCGTTATAGGATCCAGTGCTGATTTCCTAGCTTACTGCTCAGATAAATCTTATTTGCAGACCCATTACTCCTATTTTATTGTTAAATGTATAATTTTCTTTCTATATTTATGTTTTTAATATGTACATATATATTAATATTTTATTTATGTCAGTGTTTACAGTAATTCCTGTGGGAATTAAAGCTTCTATCTTTGACAAATGTTTGCTTTTACTGTTTCTGAGGAAACGTTTAATGTTTCTCTCAGGAGTTCAGTCTATATGTGTGTCATTATGTACTGAAGGCCTGTTGTTACTGTTGCTACTCTGCTTTATTTTCATCTTTTAACAGAAAAATATTGCAGGACATGGATTTCTATTTATTTATTTGTTTAGTTATGCATTGTTTTTGTTTTCTGGATTGTCTGACTTAGCACAGGGCCCATTTTCAATGGAGGCCCACGGAGAAATTTTCCAGTGTACAAACAACAGTAATAGTCAGAGTGATGCTAATATTTGAAAGTCAATAATATACAATTGTCCTTGCAATATTTTATGAGGAAGTTCAAGCCACTGGAGGTCTCTAAGTACCAAACAGTGATATGCTGTGTGGGGGAGGTTGGCTGCAAATGTTGTGGCCTTTTTGTAATACTGCTTAAATTTTTTAGTTGCGTTAGTTGGATGTTTGCCAGTATTGTTGCTGAGTAGAGGAGAATAGGTAGTGGACATATGACATCTTACAGTGTTAGTTAGCTATTGCTTTGTCTGTAGTGAGTGCTTAGTTTTTGGTGTGTTATTTTCACTGCATGTTGAATGTGGAAGTCAAATTTTAGATCTTCATCTATGTAAACTCCTAGTACTTTGGTCCATATATCATATTCTATTTTGGTATTATTAGAAGAGGTAATAGTGAAGGATGCTTTCTTTATTGTGAGGTATTTGGAAGTGAAGATAATTAGATAGGTTCATAGGTTCATAGGTTCATAGGTTTATACTAGGCTATCTGCCCTAAGGCATTTATAAGCCTAGCCCAAATTTTTGTGGCTTACGCCACCCCTTATATGAAAAAATACTGTGCCCATTAGTTTGTTGTGCCCCTGTCCAGCAGTGACACAGATATGATTCCCGGGGTAAACCTACGATCTCCCATCCACAGGTCTAGATTTCTCTTGAACAGAGTCAGCGAGGTACTCTGCCTCACATGGACCGGGATTTTATTCCACAGCATAGGGAGTCTCTGAGTGATAAATCTATCCCTCCAGCACGTCCTATTTATATCCGTGCTAAGGTTTAAGTCGCTTGCTCTAGTGGTTTTGGTGGATTTGGATTTTTGAGGTGGAGCATGTCCATTAATTCGGGTTGGACATGGCCTTGTATGTCAGGCACATGTCACCTCTGAGCAGACGGTATGTGACTGAATAGAGCTGGAGTTTCTTCAATCTGGCAGCATATGACAGATTTTGGAGTCCCTTTATCCTTTTGGTGAGGAACTTTTGGGGTCTCTCCAATTGCTGCAGATGTCGGGTGAGATACATCCCGAATGGGGCATTGTACTCGATCATTGGTCTGATAAGTGAAGAGTACAGGGGAACAATGACCTCACTAGATCTGGATGTGAATCCCTTCATGATCAGGTGGGCAATGTAGAAGGTCTTTCTAACCACTTTAGCAATGTGAGTGTCAAAAGAAAGGCCACTGTCAACCTGGGTCCCCAGATCCCTGATAACCTCTTCTGTGCTTAGTGGATTGCCACCTATATGGTAGCTTGGGGTTACCTTGTTTTTCCCGAAGGGTATGACTATACATTTTTGGCGTTTAACTTCAGGCCATGGCTCTGGCACCAGCTATCTGTTTCCGTGAGTCCCTTCTGAAGGATATCCGTGTCCGATGCACTTTCCACTATGGCGCCCAGTTTGCAGTCGTCTGCAAACTTTGTCAGCCAAAGTCCTCCCATGTTGGCCTGTACTTCTGAGAAGTAGATGCCAAACAATAGGGGCCAAGGACCGAGCCCTGTGGGACACCACTTGTGACCGGCTTGGAGTCTGACACAGTGCCAGCAACTCTAACCCTGTGGGTTCTGTCCTTAAGCCAGTTTGCAACCCATCTTGTGACATATGGGTTTACATTTAAGCTGGTTATTTTTTCTACAATACCCGAGTGGGGTATTGTGTCGAAAGCCTTTGCAAGGTCAAGGTAGGCTGTATGGACTGCCTTTCCCTCATCAATGGCCTTGGTGACTGTTTCAAGAAGTCCACCAAGTTCAAAAGGCATGATCTTCCCTTGACAAAGCCAAACTGGGTCGGGTCCAATGTCTGCAAGTCCCCTATATCTTTGTTTATGAGCTCCATTATGATCCTCTCCATAGCTTTGCAGACTAGACTTGTTACGCTTATGGGGCGGTAATTACCAGGGTCCGTAGAGGCACCGCCTTTGTGGAGTGGGACCACAGTTGCCGTACGCCACTCCTTGGGCACGTATCCTGTGGTAAGGCTGAGATTAAACAGCTGCCTTATGTGCGGGTTTAATTCCTCATTTAGCTCGTGTAGCACACAACCGGGGACACCATCCGGTCCCATTGATGCTGTGTTTTTAGCTTTAGAGAGAGCAGCTTTCACCTGCACATTTGAGATGTCCGGGAGGCTACACTCAGCTGGGATAGTTATCTCTCCTTTAGGGGAGAGGGGTGAAGTTTGCACTGAACCTGTCTGCCAGTATGTTGGCAATATCTGTGGGTTCAGTGATTTTTGTATCATTTTGGACTAATTCTGAGCATATCTGGGAGTTTCCACCCAGGTTCCTAACATAGCTGAAAAGGCCTTATGATTGTCCTTTGAATCCATGGCAATTTTTCTCTCAAAATTGGCCTTAGTTGATTTTATGAGTACTCGTATTTTTTACTAATAATGATCAGGGTGACTTCCCTTTTATGGATTTTCTTCTATCATGTAATAGCTTTCTCCTCTTATTGTAAAGTTTGTTAATGGCTGGGGTCCACCAGACTGGACGTTTGCCCTTTGTGGAAAGAGTCTTGGTTTTATTTGGGATTGCCTGATCCATGCAGTCCTGGAGGTGTTCATAGAAGGCATTTGTAAGGGCTTCCAGAGCTTGAGTTGTGGTTTCCTCTAGCTCAGGGGCCTTGAAGGATACCACACCAGTCTTGAGTAGTGTGAAGTTTGCTTTAGAGAAGTTCTTCACTATGGTCTTTTTGTTTGGGGTGGGGCGGATGTGGATTTCCAGTGAGATTAGTTTATGATCAGATCTCACCAATGAGGGATATACTTCGGTGTGGAGCATTTTGTCCCCATGTTTGTGACAATGAGATCTAGTATATTTTCTCCTCTCGTGGGAACAGTGACTAGCTGTTCCATGGCATTTGAATTTATGAACTCCAGGAACCGTTGGGCTAGAAAGTTAGGGCTTGAGTAACGTTCCCAGTCTATATTCGGGTAGTTGAAGTCACCCAATATGATGGTGTTTGGAGATACATTTATACCCTCCAGTGTCTTCAGGAAGGCTGTGTGGGGTTCCTGAGTTTGAGAGGGTGGCCTGTAGCATGCTACAATTTGTAGAGCAGTTTTGCCTATGGTTAGTTGCACCTGGATGGTTTCCGAAGCTTTGTGCGTTGCCACCAACCTGGAGGTGTGGGTATCCTTTATGAATATGGATACACCCCTCCTTTTGTGGTGTGGTCCGGGTTTTGGGGCGGAATGCATGATATCAGATAAAACTTAATAGGGCCGGGTCGCTCTCAGGAGCCTTGAACCAGGTTTCAGTTACAGCACAGACATCGATGTTCTCCATACTGAGAAGGGCCTCGAGTGCGTGCATTTTGAGATTTAGACTTCTGGCATTGAGCAGCATTACCCTCAGTTTCTTCCCATTTTTGTTTTCTAGGGTGGTAGGTTTAGAATTTGAGCCTTGCCTAAAAAAGGCACTATGGGGGTGGCAAGAGCCTTAGCCAATATCCGGAATCCCAGGGTGACAGGTGCAAGCCGTCCCTTGCGAGCAGCGTGGCTTGTCAAGCATGTCATCCCAGGCAGACAGACACTGGATCCCCTTTGAATGACACCAGACATTAAGCCAATTGTTAAAGCTGATCATCTTGTCTCTATATTGTGGCATCATTCTTGGTGAAGGAAGGATACTGCTCAGGGTTAGGGTCATACCTGCCTGGGCTACATAATCAGAGAGCTCCTCTATGTCTCTTTTCATGTAGTCCAGGGAGGTACGTCTCAGGTCGTTCACACCAGCATGGACAATGACTGTGTCATATTTGTACTTGCCGTGGAGTGACCCGAGTGCTTGTGTTATGTGGCGGATTCTAGCGCCCGATAGGCAGCTTACTGTGACCCTCTCCTTGTTCAGCCTGGTGAGTGGGACGTAAGTGTGTCTGACTATGGAGTCACCTATGACAAGTATGTTTGGTGTTGTATTTGGCCTTAAGGGCTGTGACTGCTTTGCACACTGCTTTTGTGGTTTATGTGTTGCTTGTGGGTGTCTTGAGGTAGCAGTTGTTTGGGTGTCTGCTTTGGAGGCCTCTGCTGTTTAGGTAAATTTTACTCAGAGCCTCCGAGTATGTCTTTGTGTGTTTATGTGTTTGATTCAGTGGAGTGGTAGCATTATGTGAGGCTGGTTTTGTGGTGTGTGTAGTTGCCTTCTCCTCCTGTCTGGTCTTGCCAGTCCTGAGTTGAGAGAGCTCAGCCTCCAGTTTGGCTAAATAGCTGCATCTCTCAAGTATTTGTGTTATGTGGGAGGAGGAGAGGGTTGTCTGTGTACATGAGGCAGTTATAACATTGCCTCAAGATTCCCAGATTCACCAGCTGGACCAGAGGAGATTGACAACTGACCTTTGGACATGCTAGAATAATATTGGGAAATCCTTAATTGAAAACAAGGGCCAGTGGGGAGTGAGGGTGTAGTGCTTTTAATTTTTAGTGCTGACTTATATAATTGCTTTAGTGAGCAAGTGCCAGGTAACTTGAGTGCAATGTGTTACAAGTAACTAAATGCAAAAACGACAAACAGTAACTTTCTTTCAAGTGAAATAAGGAAATAAGTACAGTAAGCAATGCAGATATCACTAGTGATCCACAGAAGCGCTGAGAAGTATGCTGCCATTTTCATTTTTCCTCAACCAGTGGGTTCCAAACCTTGGATCTGACTCAACCTCTTTTATAGTTTAGGATCCAACTCTTGAGCTCGTCCTTTACCCATAATGCCCTTGCCCTCCAAATTACCTCAGATCTTGTTTGCCATGCTTCAAATAAGCTGAGTTTTTCTGCTCTCATAGCTCCTCGTGGGTTGTGAGAGATATTTAACTCTTGAAATTCCTTTATTGTTATCTAACTACTTACCATAACCCTTTCTTACCTCTTTCACTGTGGAGCCCATACCAAAAAGAGCTGACAAAATCCTCAATGCCCCTTCAGATAAGTAACACTGGAGAAAAGGTCCCCTGGTAGATGCCTTGGTTGCTGTGGCAGCCACTAAGAAGGAGCTAGCCGAACTGAACTCCTATGTCCATCCCCCTAACAGGGAGTCTAGAGCTATGGACAGTTTCGGGAAGCAGGTGTATGCATCAGTGACATTTGCACTGTGATTGCTGAATTACTTGACTCACTTTACCAGGTTACAGAGGGACTTATTAAAGGAACTCTCTAACACTGCCATGGGGTCCATGTCTCAAGAGGTACAGAAAACCTATTCCTCTAGAATGGCCACCCTACATTCCATCTCCAATGTACCCATGAGGTTAATCTCACACAGAGCAGAGAGTAACTCAAGGGCTACCAGTTCAGGTATTACCATAAGGAGACATGTCTGGATGCAGCTTTGTGACTTTCTGGAGCCTTTCACAGCATCATTCATCGATGTTTCTTTTGATGGATCTTTGGACCAACTGTGAAAGATACTCTTCCCTGATGTGAAAAGGATGTAAAAACCTTGTCTACTGTCGGAATCTGATTCTCTACCTCATAGAAGCCCTTACCAAAAACTAACATGGAGGTAAGAAATTGTGGTTTAAAGAATCGCAAGGACCTTTCCCAGATTTACATGGAGAGTTTTCTATAGAGGCAGAGGGGAAATAACAATTATGGAAGATGGCAGCCAAGTGACAGAGGAGGCCCACAGAATTAAAGATCTTGAGATTCCATCTTGGACAGATCCTTTCAGCACTCCTGAACAGTTGCCCAGATGTCCCTCTCTGGAGGCAGTCTGGGTGTCCCTATCCTTGCACCTAAATGCCTGGCTAGCCATTACAAATGACAGTTACATGCAAAGGATCATATCCAGAGGATACGTCACTCCCTTTGCTAAAACTCCCATTCCAAAGAAAAATCTCCCCGATGTTCCATCCAGTCAGAGGGAGTCAGCAGTGCAAGAAATTACAAAGCTGCCAGACGAAACAGCCATCCAGATGGTCCCACCAGACCAAACAGGATCAGGAATCTATTTGAGGTTCTTTTTAGTGCCAAAAAAGACAGGGGGACCTGAGACTGATTCTGAATTTAACTTTCCTGAACAAATCTGTAAAGAACTGAAGATTCTGGTTGGTTATGGTACAGTGAATTCTACCTCTTCACCAAAAAGACTACTGGATGTGCTCAATAGATCTTCTAGACACATACTATCACATCAAAATGAACAGACACTCTTGAAGATTTCTCTGCTTCTGGCTGGGAGCCAGTAATTATCAGTTCAAAGCTCTGCCCTTTGGTCTCACCACAGCCCCCTGGGTGTTCATCAAATGTATGGCAGTAGTAGCCGGTCACCTGAGACTGTCCAAGTGATAGACTTTATAGGGGCATGTCTAGACACATGTCACTGCTTAGTTCTATACCGTCATTGAGATATTCCTTCGCCACCAGCAGGATTTGTTCTCAGAGCACTGGGTTTGATGGCAACCAGCATAATGTTGATCCCTACAGGTCGCTTATACTGGATAATTATTCAATGGACGCTAGTGGTCCAATGGTTACTTCACAGTTACTCACTAAATCATTTGGTAGAACTATCATGAGCATGCAAGGATTCTCTGTCTTGATGGATTTTCTCAAGGGACATTGAGGAAGGACATCCATTTATTCTTCCTTCCCCCATCCCAAAGTTGATCATGGATGTATCCCAATTGGAGTGGAGGGCATTACTTGTAATGAGTTGTTCAAGTCATGAGGTCGAAAGAGAAGACCAGCCTGCATATCATTGTTCTAGAGATGACAGTGGTGCTTCTAGTGTTGCAGGCCTTGTAGAGCATTCTTCCTCTAGGGTCTATTGCTATACATACAATCAACATGTCCATCGTCCGGTACATCAACAAACAGGGAGGAACCAGATATTATCCTCTTTGTGGAGAATCAGTGAGAGTTTGGCAATGGGTGATCTCTTCCAATCTCTTTCTAGTAGCAATGCACATTTTTGTGTAATACAACATTCTACCAGACAGGTTCAGCAGAATCTTTCTGATGCCTCACTAGTGGTGTCTAAATCAGTCTGTGGTGAACTTGATATTCTTTCAAAGGGGTCAATGTTGCTGCAGCCTTTTTGCATCCTATCCAACAGTAAATGCAGAAGGTTCTTTGCCCTGATACCTCCTCAGGGACAGTCACAGAGAGATGCTCTATTCCACGCTTGGCCCTCCGGTCTTCTTTACACTTACACCTCTCTACCTCTCATATCCAAATTTATCCAAAATGAGCAGAGATTGAAGAGCAAGGTGATCCTCCTTGCTCCTTTCTGGCCTTGCCAAGTCTGGTTTCCTTTCTTCTGATTACATTTGATACATCCTCCATGGACACTGGACCCACATTCAGACCTCATCTCTCACCCTTCAGGACAAATTCACCCAGATTTAACAAGGCCTCAAACTAACTGCACGGTTTCTCCAGTTACAATGATGGCTAGGCATTCCAGGCTTTTGTCTTCTTTGGCTTCTTCCAAATTGCGTAAGGCTTTTCTCAGAGGTACCTTCTTACTTAGGCCTCCTATCAGGGAACCCAGTCCTCTGTGAAACTTCACTATGGTTTTAAAAGTTCTAGTTTTCTCCCCCTTTGAACCCTGGCCAAAGTAGATCTCAAATTCTTATCATGGAAAACTATATTCTTGGTGGCTATTACTTCGTGTAGGAGAATTTCAGAATTGCAAGCACCCTCCTTCAAACCACCTTATTTGATTTTCCATAAAGACGGAGTCACTCTATGTATGAACACTACCGTTCTACCAAAAGTTGCTTCTGAAAACAATATTAACCAAGTCATCAATCTTCCTGTACTTTATTTTTTTTATTTTAGATGCACATGAACAATTATGCTTTTACCTGGATAGAGTCCTTCAGAATATCTGATCAATTATTTGTTTCCATTTCCAAAGCAAAACTGGGGAATTGTGTCTCCAAAACAATCTTAGCTAAATGGATTACATATTGCATTCCCTATGTTTATTCTGCAAAAGGGATCACACCACTCAGACATTTGAAAGCTCATTCTACTAGGTCAATGTCCACTTCAGCAGCTTTTTGGTCCAGGATATCTATTGATGATTCTTGTTCAGACACTTTCATGTAAAAAACTCATACCATTGTCACACATTGCAAATTAGATATTATGTCCAGAAATAGAACATCCTTTGGCTCTGCATTGCTCTGGAATATCCTACCATGAGGGCCACCCAAGAAACATGTAGCTAGGGACTTTGTCCCACACGTTGAGGAAAGAATGAAAATGACAACATCAGTAAAAGAAGTTATGTATTCATCATAACGTTTCATCTGTGTTGTCCATTTCTGTTCTTCCTCAACCTTTCCCCTCTATCACCCTGTCCCTTATGGGAAGACTAATGGAGGTGTTCCAGGAACCACTGTTCTTTCTGAGCTCCTGATTCTGTCTGCTTTCTATCTTATGATGATTTTCTATTTATACATTTCTGTTTTAGGCATATACAGCTGCAGAAAACTTGATCTGAGGTAATTTGGAGCATTAATGGTAAGGGAGGAGCTCAAAAGTCAGATCTTAAGTTATAAAAGTGTCCGAGTCATATCTGGGGTCCTGATCCAAACCCACAGGTTGAAGAGGAAGAATGAAAATGGACAACACAGATGGAACGTTATGATGAGTACATAACTTCTTTTTTGTTTGTTTAGGGTTTAGGAATACCTGGTAGGTATTTCGTTTTTAGAGAAATGAAGGATTCCTTGATCAGATTTTGTATGGAATCAAGGTTATTTGCTGAACAGATGATGGTAGAATCATAATTGTACTAAGGTAGCAGTTACTGGGCAGATCAAGGTCATTAACAAAGATGGTGAACAGGGTAGGTGTCAATATGGAACATTCAACTCGATCTGCAACAAAGAGAAATTATGAGATGTCAGTGCGCTGTTAGAGAGGTAACTAGAAAGCCAGGATAGAGAGGAATTGTCAAGTCCAAGAGTACAGGGAAGAAGACAGAGACAAAAGCTTTAGATCAAGATAAGAGTACAGATACACGTTTACCATTTTTGTGTTAACAGTATAAGTAAAGTTAAGGAGGGCAGTGGATTTACTGTGGAGAGGACAACAACCATACAGTGAAGGACAGAGGAGTGCATTTTGCATGGTAAGGTAAAAGAGTCGGGTCTAGAGGCATTTCTCAAGTATTATTGATAGGGGGAAAGGATGAAGGTGGGTCTACAAATGGTTAGTTCAGTAGAATGACCACCTTTGTGGATCAGGAGGATAACATTTTTCCATAGTAAAGATACACAATAATCACCAATAGAACAGCTGAACTGAGGCATGGTAATTATGGCCTCTGTCGCCATTTTTTAGATATTTGCCAGATAGACTGTCTTATGCTAGTGAGGTGGATTTTAGTTTAAACCATAGTTTTTTGATGATGGCAGTGGGGACTGGCTGGAGGGACAGAATATTGTTCAGCATTTATACATTATTTACTATATGTATGACTCTACCATATGTGCTTTAACATCAGATCGTGAGTTTACCTCAAAATAAGTTATTTGAATGCACTGTGGATATTTTACTCTCTCGAAAAAGAAAATATAATTTAAATTACTATTAAACATTATATTATGGAAGTTTTATGTGGTTAAAGTGTGTGGAGCTAATTTTTACCACTGGTTTGGCACATCGGTTTCTTTGGTATTTGTACTTTCTGTATTAGAAATTCTTTAACTTCTATCAGTTGTAAAATAATTCCAAAATGATTTCAAACTAATTTTTTTTTTTTTGTGATAATAGTATAGCTTGTAGTTTGGAGGAGTTTAGTTCTATGGGAATATACTTATTCATTAATGAATGTGATACATTATCCAGTATTGCCATTTTATTTTTCTGGCTGGTGCTCTCTTCCTGGACTTGATGGATCCTTAATGTGGTATCCCTCCACCCCCACATCAAATCTGGTTGCACCTAAAAATAAAAAAAAAACAAAATAAAAATATACCTTAGACTATGGTTAATGATTTTGTCAGGGGCACTTCTTGGCACAAAGGCTACTTACATTTTGCCCCATCTCCTTCTAGTGCAGCTTTGCCCGACACTGTGAACTGGGGGTTAGGCACATCCTCTGGGGCTGTTCCAGTGCCTGCAGCAGGTATGGGAGTAATATGCAGTAAGAGACCCTTGCTAGACATAATAGTCCCCCCCCCATGTTTTATCTACTAGCAAAGTTCAGAAGAAAAAGGAGCAGAAGCTTCATCATACAGCTGATAACCAGATTATAACTGTTTATAAAGCTGATGTGGTTTCCTTGGCCAAGAGTGTTCTGCAGACAGCGAGTTGTGGTGTTTGTGTTCCCATTCTTGGATCTTGCACTGTTTTGGGTAGCAACCTTTCAGTTGTTTCAGAAAATGATGAGGAATCTAATGAGGACCAGAGTGGATTCCTAGCTGACACAGAGTCCATTCACTATGATTTTTTTGGAAGGCAAACTTGACATTAAATCCAAATAAACATTCCCTTTTCCTCATATGATTGCTAAAGTTAGTGATGCTTTTGCAGGAAGGAGTTGAGAACTATCCCAGAGATGGGCGGGATATATTGCCTCATAGATGACAAAATGCCAAGTACTGTGGCTATCCACCTCTCTTACTGGCCTTAGAAGGTGGTTATAAAGCTGCATGTAGGACACCAGTGTCTATTCCAGCAATCCCGTAAAAGGTTCAGAGAAGATATAGGGTCTCCTTGGATACATCATGTCTCTTTTTTTATTTTACTGCTAAACCACCTGCAGTCTCATCAGATGCTTGCAAAAATAAAAAGCCCTTGGTTTCATCTAATCCAACACCCTCTGATAAAGAGGGAAAATAGTTAAATCTTCAGGAGACAAGGACATCCCTTTCTTGTTATATAGGTTTTAGAATGTGTATTCGTCCTACACATACATTACATTTGAGACTCCAGTTCCATAACTCTCCCAAAAGAAGGAATAGCCAGTATCTCTGAGAAGACTATTCTCATACAAACACTTTTGTTTTTTTTTACCAACTTCCCAACTTCCATTTAATCTTTTAGGACCATTTCTAACTACCTTTCTCCCTTCCATACTGATTTGTTCTATATACATTCATAGTCACACCCCTCCATTACCTTACCTATCTATTCTACATTGTAACTTCTACTTTCCCCTAATAAACCCTCACTTCTTCCTATTTTACCCACATTCTCAGTCTCTAGACTTTTAATCCCCTATCCCTTGCATTCCAGAAAAGCTACTAGGACAACCTAACTCTCTTCATTCATAGAAAATAATTATTTTCTACTAAGCTGCTATCAGATTTCAGGCACAACCACCAGTAAATATCTTTCTGCCTTGCAACTTCCTTGTCCTTCTTGATCCCTACCCCCCCCACCACCCACTACCTGCCAGCTATAACATACAGATCCCTTTACCTAATCATATTTCTACTAAGTTTATCCTCTATTCCTCCCCTGTTACTGGGCCATCTTTCATCCTACCATGATAATAACATATAATAATAATATAATAGCTCTTGACATGTCTCTATCTGCCCCAACCACCTATTCATACTTCCTCCTTACACTCTCCAAACATCGCACAAAACCCAGTTAATGATGCCTCTCACATTTCCAAATATAGACTGATTAATACCATTTAAACTCAAACCAAAAACAAATGTAGGTGAAAAAATACTCTCCAAAAAACATGTATCTGTAATTCCCCAATATACTAAATACTAAAATCCTTCTAGGAGGAGACATTCACCCTAATCCTATCTCCGCTTATTACAATGAACATCAAGACAATTTTCTTTCACACACTCATCTAATTTACAATGGTCAACCCTCTGTCCTGGTAATCTAACTTAAACTACCATAAATGTTAGAAGCAGAAGAAATAAAATTGCTGAACTACATGCCTGGATTATCCAACATAAGCCTGATATTCCCTCTGTAAACTTTTTTGAAACCCAGTAAAAAATGACTGCAAAATTTTACCTCCCAGCTATAATATAATCTGTAATAACTTTATATAGATGAAATATGTTGGCATTGCTTTTATTTTTCCTATCACATTTCCCCCTGCAACAAACCAATACCAAAATTCAGTTCAGCAGAACTTCTTATAATTTTCTTGAAATTAAACAACTCTAAACAAATATGTATTACTGTTCTTTACATCCCTTCTGATGACAATACAGCTATACTGAGAAATATCCTACATTGGATATCCATAACAATTCCACAAGAAATAATACCACTAGGTGATATAAATGTCAATTGGTCTGGCATAAACTCTAACTCCTCTACATCTAGTGTGAACTTTGGTTTTACACAAATAATTAATAGCCCCACATATTATAGCAGGACATTAAATTTCCTATTAGACTAGATCCTAGTATCGGTTACCAGCAAATACACCACCTCAGGTGCAATGTCTGACCATCTCAATGAACATTTCCCAATCTATAACAACCGGACATCTCACACATCCACTTAAACAGCATTTTCATAAAACAACACATAACCATTCTAAGTGTAACCCAGAAATGGGCATTACTAATCTATCATCTATTAACTGTGACATCCTAAAAATCTTAAACTTAGATGATGCTGTAAATGAATACAATAAAACTTTGCCAAATATTCTATATCACCTTGCACCTCCTAGAAGAAATGGCTAAAAATGAATAATGCAATATGGGTGCCCAAAAAAGAGTCGAATGCTAATAAAGAATGGAAAAAGGCATGGAAAGAATGACAAAAATATAAAACACCACAATATCTTGAAAACTTCAGCCTAGTTCATAATCATAATTCTTCTTCTTCTTTTGGCTTTTTCCAGGTTAGGGGTCACCACAGCAGATCAACTGTCTGCTCATGATTGTCAGTGGAGTTTTACAGTGTCGAGTTGCCAGCCCGGAGCCCAACCTTCCACAGAAGGCACACACATGCACAAACTCACACCTAGGGCCAATTTAGAGTGTCTAATCCACCTACGGCATGTCTTTGGGATGTGGAAGGAATCTGGAGTACCTGGAGGAAACCCACGTGACCACCAGGAGGAAATGCAGACTCCACACAGAAGGCACCCCAGCCAGGAATAGAACCAGAGAACCTCTTGCTGTGAAGCGGCAATGCTAACCCTGGTTTGTAATCCTAATAAAAAGCAAATTAACATAAACAAAAAACTACACTATAATAGCTTTTAAAATAATGGTAAATACAACTCTAAAAAATTCTGGATAGCAATTAAAGAAATCTTGCATCATGGCCATAAATTCAATCTTAACCCCTCTCCCAATAACTCACCACTCAAAACTGCAGCACAATTCAACTCTTATTTCATAGATAGTATATCATCTTTAACCAAGGATTCCCCAACATCTACTCCTAACCTTGCCTACCAGTCACATATCACCACATCCACGTTCACCTTCAAACCTATGCCAACATCCTGAATAAAATTACTCTTAATTAAACTCAACCATGTTCGACTTCAGCTGATGACATTCCAGGTGAATATCTTAAAACAGCAGCTGATAGCATTGCCTAACCTATCTCAATTCTTATAAAAGGTAAATCCAGGGAATCCCATTTTTCCTCTCTTTAGAAAAAGTCACATATTATCCCTTTCCACAGTAGAGGAAATTCAACAAACATTGCTAACTTTACACCTACAGCAATCATATCCCTCTTCTCCAAAATATGTGAAAACTGTATTCAAAAACAATTGTTGAACTATCTTCTGCAGGAAGAACTGACTACCCCCCCCCCACACACACACACACACACAACATCCTTCTCATAGTACTAACAATGCACCTCTTACCTATACAGATACTGCCAATAAAGCTAGAGGAAAACTAGTCTTATTATTTCTAGACTTGTCTAAAGCCTTCAGCACAATTTGTTACAGCAAACCTCTATTTTGAATGTCTTCATTAGATGTCTCTCAGCCTACAGAGCAAACTTCTATTTTGAATGTCCTCATTAGGTGTCTCTCAACCCACCCTTCTATGTTTCAAAAGCTATCTATCCAGTAGGTATCAGTTGGTAAAATGGCACTTTACCCTCTCTCCATACCTCTCAGTCAGCACCGTTGTACCATAATCCTTGGTTCCCTCCACTTCAGCATTCTCACCAACACCCTCCACACATCCACACAACAGGCCTCCTTAATACAATACACAGATGGCATCATACTCGTTTGTACATCTGACAATGTGACACACCTCCAGGAAGCTTTAACAGCCACTGAAATATGGCTTTGTAACTTGAACTTTTGATCAACCATAAAAAAAGAAAATCAAACTACTACTTTTTCTCCAAAGCCTCTTCCCATGAAAAAAAAACAAATTTTAAAGACCCCTTTCTTGATAATACAACCATTGAATTCACTTCTAATAGCAAATTATTAGGGGTGATAGTGGATGATAATCTTAAATTTGACCAGCATACACAAAGTTGTATAAGAAAAACTCATCAAAAACTAGGGATGCTTTACAGACACAAAAACTTTCTTACTGATGTAACTAAATCTATAGTTGCTACTATTTATCCCCTCCTCACACTTCCTTATGGTGCTTCTATCCATGCCTGAACAAGGAAAGTGGTTCAAGGTCATACCCTCTTTGCCATTTGAGAATGATGGCAGACAGTTGGATCGACAACATTCTCTAATTCTTCAGGCTTTGTATATTCCATCAGAACAAAATACAGTGGCAAACAGACTAAAAGATCATGGGCAGACCCTTAAAAGAGGAAGCTGCATATGGAGGTCATCCAGGACTTAATCCAGATGTGGGGAATACCTCAAGTAGCTCTGTTCACCCACTTTCAAAGCAGAGAACTGAAAAAATCTGTCCAAATTATCCTCACAGCTATGCCTTAAAGACAGACACTCTTATTTCTATCTTATTTTAGGATGAAGTACTACAGAGATACGAGAGTCTGTCTGGAAGTCATCAAGAGGAATAAGGAAACCAGAAGAAATAGAGTTCCAATATACTCAAAGAGAATTGTTAAGAAGATGGTACTCTTGCTAAATGGGATTATATTTAAAGGTATGATATTCTCATATTCCTTATGATTAGTGGGGAAGAACCAACTTTTTGTTTTCTTTTTCTATGAAATAAAACCACATTACTAGTAGTTTCTGCTGCATTTTGCATTACACACAACAATTCTGCCTGGTCTCAATAAATACACATTCATTCAGCTGTTAAAATAGCCATGCATTATAAAAGAAGGGACAAAAAGTAAGAAAGTGACATACATCAGTACTGTGTGTGCACGTGTACATGCACACATGCATGTGTGTGTGTGCGTGTGTGTGTGTGTGTGTGTGTGTGTGTGTGTGTGTGTGTGTGTGTGTGTGTTTGTGTGCATGAGTGTGTGTGCGTGTGTGCATGCGTGTGCATGTGTGTGTGTGTGTGTGTGTGTGTGTGTGTGTGTGTGTGTGTGTGTGTGTGTGTGTGTGTGTGTGTGTGTGTGTGTGTGTGTATCACAAGAGACAAATAAGGCTTAAACTTCTGCAAGATATGTGGCCTGTTTTCCATAGAAGTGATGTGTCCCCTTCAAACAATGATACAGACAAGCAATGCAAGTGCTTACAGTCAGAGAGTTCCACTAATCAAAGAACTTTAAAAAGTATAATATTAAAGCTTAGTTGGTGCTTCCTGCAAAGATCAACTTAATTCTTTCTGAAAAAAAAAACATAATATTTAATACACTGGATGATGCATCAATATGTTTTAACAACAATATTATCCTTAATAATGCTGAAGAAATGGAGTGGAACAATATATCCCTGAAGAGACAGAGGGAACTGAATTCCTGGAAAACTGATTTTAAAATTAAAAAGACTAAAAACAATTAGCTTTCTTTCTCTGATTGCAGGACTTTTATTTTCTGAAACAATAGAGTTGCCTGTTAAGTGAAAGGTTTGTACTGGACTTTTAGATTCAGAACATATTTAAGTATGTATTTATATTTTAAGCTAAAACATGTTTTCATGAAGAAGAATATAAATGGTTAGTTTTACTGCTTTGCAATATTTACAGTGAAACACGTAATATATTTCATTTAACTAAACTTACAAGTGTGTTTCTAAATGTTACACAAATATTTCCTGTAAGAGAACATCATTAAATTATAAGCAGTATAATTGACAAATTTAAGACTATATTAAGTTAAGAATTTTATTTTATTTGTTCAGCTTTGCTTGCTATTCAGTTCATACATTTCTTACATGAAAGACAGGAGGGAAGAATAATATTAGCTGGGGACATACATTTACCAGAAACAGACTGGAATAATATTGATTCAACAATGTTAGTAAAGAAATTATTCACAGAGTATATTCAGGAACAACAAATGCTTCAGATTGTAAAAAACCTGCCAGGGGATGGAATATACTAGATATTGTTTGTGTTCCCAAAGAAATTACTGTAACTTCAAGTCAAGTTTTACCACCATTGATGTGCAGTGATCATGGGGTCATACAGGTTAATTTGTTGCTAGATAATTCTGCCAAACTGAAATCTAAGCCAATGCACAGAAAGTTAATTACAGATTATAGGGAAGCAAAATAGTTACTATATAAAACTAACTAGAGTTAGATGTTCAGTGGAAAAACTGCAGATGGAATGTGGAATGTTTTGAAAGAGAAATTGTTTGACATCAAAAAAGTAAAAAAAAAAATGTTTAACATCAGGATCTAAGCACACACCATTGGGGGGGGGGGTATATTTCCATAAGAACAAGATACTTGGTTAAGGTGAGAGACAAAAAAATATAAGAAATGGAAGAGAGGTCAAACTACAACTTTGAAAACTGAAATAAACACGCTGAACAAACAGATTAAGCATAGTGTTAGACAAGATCAAGAGAAACTTTAAGAAAATGTATATAAAGATATTGAGCATAATAGGAAACCTGTTTATAGATACATAAGATGTGGAAGGAGTAAAGATACACAAATTAATAAACTGTGTGCAGATTCTAAAATGTATTCTCAGACACAACAGATTATAGCTATATTTACAAAATCTTATGCAAAACAGTTTGGCTCCACAAAAGGGAAGGTAAGTTGTCCTAGTGACATCCAGGTAACCCCAGATACTACAATCAAATTAGATTATAATGAAAAAGAACTGTGCAAACTGGATCCAAACACAGTGCAGGGAGGAGATGGAATAAGCAACAATGACCTGAGAACACTTAAGCAAGAACTTACACTGCCATTACATCTATTATTCACTAGGTCATATAAATATGGGGGAGATTCCTCAAGATTGGAGACATGCACTTATTAAACCTGTCTTTAAGGGAAAGGGGAGTAGGACAAACCCAGAATCATATGGACCCTTACGTCTACTTTCATGTTGTGGAAATATAATGGAGAAGGTAATACTGGATAAGTTATTGTCAGAACTGGATAGGTTGGGACTTGAAACCATATATCAGCATGCATATGTTGAAAATAGATCTATTACGACCTGTCACATGATGTTCTATAACAATATAATAACAGCTATGAATGCAAATTTGTGCTGTGATGTGATTTATAAATATTTAACTTCAGCATTTGACAGGGTCATGCACAAAACACTGATCACTAAATTAGTACAACTAGCTATTGATGTACTGTTGATAAGATGGATAGTTGCATAGCTTACAAATAGGACATAGCAAGTATCACACACCAACTGGACAGGTGGAATCCTTGGTTACAGTTAAGGTGTCCCACAGGGCTCTGTACTAGGCCCTTACTTGTTTAGATTATATCTTTCAGACCTTACTTTTTCATCTGAGGTGTTCTACAGTCTATATGCTGATGACGTGAAATTGGGTAAACTGATTACAAGTGTTACAGATAAGGCATGTCTGCAAAATAATTTGACTAAATTGACCATTTGAGCAAAGGAGAATAATATGTTGATAAATACATCAAAAACTAAGCATATGAGATTTGGGAGACATAAACTGAAAGGTGAATAGTTAATACAGTACACAATGATTGAAACTGTAGACTCATTTAAGGACCTGGGTATATGGGTAGATTCAGCTATGAGCTGTTCTAATCATATCAACCAATTAGCTAATGATAGTTATAGAACTATAGGCTGTATAAAAAGATTTATAAAGTCTAGGAAATCAAACATAATTAAGTCATTGTTTGTTAGTTACATAAGACCCAAACTTGATTATGGAATAACAATATGGAAACCCTATAGGAAAACAAGTATGAATAAACTGGAAAGAGTACAGTGGATATTTACTAATGGCATCGATGGATGTGAATATCTAAGTTATTATGAAAGATTAAGATATCTGAACTTGTACAGTGTCTCTTACAGATATTTAAGAGGAGATCTTACTCAGTTATATAAGGCATTTAGGGACAACTACCTCTGGGAATGTTTGTGGTTATCAAAAAGTACTAGAGAATCATCAGATAACCTATGTAGAAAATTCTATAGGAATGAGAAGTGTACTAATTGGTTCTCTGACAGAGTAGTTGATGCTTGGAACAGACTACCAAATTACATTAAAGCAAGTAATAGTTTAGATATTTTTAAGAACAACCTGGACATTTATTTTGGGAACAAGTGTTTTGGCATATTGGCAAGCTAGAAGGGCTTTAATGCCCGTGCTTGAAACATTTGTATGTATGTATGTACTATGTACATTGTTGGGTTAACTCTAAATAATATGCTAATGAGAAGTGTTAAACTGCTGGTGATTTTGTTTTCTTTGTTTCTGTGTAACACGTTCCTTTTACAGGTCATTTATGATTCAACTTTTGAAGAAAATGAAAACACTATCATCTGTGTTAGCATGTCTGGCAGTAGATTTGTGTAAATTCTGAATTAACTTGTATGATATGCCACCATGTCTACTTCCAAAAATGTAAATCAGTTTTAAAATGTTGAGTATTTCCCTGTTTATACAGAGTGTTTAGAGAATCTGTTAGTGTTTTGATACACTTCTAATTGTGCATGCTTGTGAGGGACTTTCTAAAGTACTGTGGAGAATCAGTTGAATAGTGAGTGATGTCATTAGAATATTCCTGATTGCTAAGTGATTATTTGAACAGCTGATTGACAGGAAAAAGAGCTTTTTCAAACAGCTGATTATTTTTTTTAAATAAGACAGTTGAGACTGCTGAAGACAGTTAAGGCTGCAGTTTGACAAGTGCTGAGCAGCCCTTGGCTGCAACCACAGTTCTGACTAGCCATTCGGGGGATATCCAGTTTGGCATTGGTGATGTGCAGCCTGCCAAGACAAGACAGTCCACATTTTCTTCAGAGGACCTGAGAATCCATCTAGATTTAAAGAGATTGGAACCACGTTTGAGGGACTATTAGACCTTTTGGTGAGGGAACAAGGCTTCAATACTTTGCCTGATGACATGAGAGTCTTGTTAGCAGACCATTAGTGCAGCTCTGCAGAGGAGTTGGTAAAAAAGTGAATCTCTATTTGGCAAGCAGAGCACCACTGCATAGGAAAGGGCTACCCAGTGCTGTACATGGACATAAGGGAACCCATGGAGGGCAGTCTAAACCACTCCAACAGAGTACAGCAGTAACTGGGGAAACTATTAATCCAAGTGTACAGTTAGGGATTAGATGTTTCAAGTGTAACAAGAGGAGACACATAGCAATCAAACGTCCATCAAAGGAAGGTGAGAAACAAAAGCTGAGGGAGCCATCCAGTGGTGATGACAAACTGACAATGGTAAGTTGTTTAGAAACAACTTGGGTGCCAAATGATCACCAAAATATATATCCTTATCCTATCTTAGTAGATGGTAAACATGTAACTGCTGAGAGATACACAACTTCTGATATAACTATTATGAGGTCTGCAGTGGTTAGAGAAGAGCAGTACTTGTTTGGGCAGTCCACTACAGTCAGAGCACTGGAACGGACCCCATTCCAGATAACTTTGGCTAGGGTTCATCTTGACTGGGAGGGTGGAAGAGGAACCAAGCAAGTAGGTGAGTTTGAAGATATTCCTGCAGATGTCCTGATAGGAAATGACATTGATGATGTAGTACCCTGTGTACATACAGTGACATGCAGTCAGGCTTGGAGAAAGTCATGTAGGTCCCGTAGTCTGGAAGAGACCCTGAACGATCTCATACCTGAATCTGGGACTGGCATGGTGGCTGTTTCAGAGAAGGTGCTATCTGATAGCAGTAAGTATGAATGGGTTGGTGGTACTTATGTTCCCTTGGACATGGTGATTGCAAGGACTGAGGTGAGTGGTGGTACCCAGAGTGACAGTGAGGCACAGCTGTCAGAACTGACTAGGCTTCTGGCAGAAAGGGAGCAGAGGAAGGACCTGAAGGTAGATTTGAGACAAGCTCAACTTATGGATCCTACGTTACCAAACTTGAGGGAGATGGCTAAGGATGCACCTGAAGCTCAAGGAAGAGGGGAGTCTATATACTGTAGCAAAGACTTGTTTAAAAGAGTGGACTCCTGAAGATGGGATTAAAGGTGAAGTAATACAGCAGTTGGTAGTGCTTACAGCTTACTTTCTGCCACTTTTAGCCATAGCACATGACATTGATTTCTCAGGTCATATGTGAATAATTACTACTAAGAGACATATTATGCAAAATTTCTATTGGACCAGGATTGCAAGGGATGTTGAAGGATATTGCAGGACATGTGAACAGTGCCACAAAGTTGGTAAAGCAGGGAAACAAGGCTAAGGCTCTATTAATGCCTTTGCCTGTTATCAAAGAACCATTTCATAGAGTGGTCTTAGATATTGTGGGTCCCCTGAGTACTTCAACTTCTATAAGAAAGAAATACATCTTGGTGGTAGTAGACTATGCTAACCAGATATCCTGAGGCAGTGGTTCTGTCATCTATTGAGGCAGAGAAGGTGGCAAATGCATTGATAGAAATCTATAGCAGAGTAGGTTTTCAACAGGAAATACTGACTGACTGAGTTGCTATGTTCACGTCAGACCTGCTGACTTGTCTGTGGGGTGAAATGTCTAAAGACCAACTCCTACCATCCCCAGACTAATGGTCTTGTGGAGAGGTTAAACTCTACATTGAAGCCTATGCTACAGACATTTTCAGAGCAGTTTAAAAGGGAGTTCATAGGTTCATAAGTAGGTTCATAGGTAGATACTAGGCTATCTGCCCTAGGGCATTTATTAAGCCTAGCCAGAGTGTATTTGGCTTCCACCTCCCTATTTGATTAGCCTACTGTGCCTCTGTAAAGTAGGTCACCAAAGGTACCCTTTTAAGATCAGTTTACTGTGCCTCTGTCTAGCAGGGACACAGAAGAGATCCCAGGGGTGAATTTGCGATTTCCCATCCACGCGTCCAGATTTCGCTTGAAGAGGGTCAGCGAGGGGCTGTGTCTAACATGAATTGGGATTCTATTCCAGAGTGAGGGGAGCTTCTGGGAAATGAATCTGTCCCTCCAGCATGTCCTATTTATTTTTGTGCTGAGGTTTAAGTCCCTGGAGCATGTAGCTCTATGGGACTTGGATTTTTTGAGGTGGAGCATGTCCATTAATTCTGGGTTTGACATGGCTTTGTACGTCAGGCATAGATCGCCTCTGAGTAGACGGTAAGCAACTGAGTAGAGCTGGAGTTTCTTTAGTCGAGCTGCATAGGACATCTGTTTGTAGCCCATGATCCTCTTGGTGAGGCACTTTTGGGGTCTCTCCAGTTGCTGCAGGTGTCGGGTAAAGTACATCCCAAAAGGGGCATTGTATTCAATTATGGGCATGATGAGTAACGAGTAGAGGGGCACAATGACCTCTCTTGATCTAGATGTGAACCCTTTCGTGATAAGGTGGGCTATATAGAAGGTTTTTCTAACCACTTTGGCAACGTGATTATCAAAGAAGAGATTACTATCTACGTTGGTCCCCAAATCTCTAATTACTTCTTCCATACTTAATGGATTACCACCTATGTGGTAATTTGTGGGCACCTTGTTTTTCCCAAAGGGGATGACTATGCACTTTTTAGCATTTAGCTTGAGGCCGTGGCTCTGGCACCAAACATCCATCTCTGTGAGACCCTTTTGGAGGATGCTTGTGTCAGCTGGAGATTCGATTATGGCAGTTTGCAGTCATCTGCGAACTTTGTCAGCCATAATCCCCCCCCCTGTGTTAGCCTGAATCTCAGTATATACCGAACAAGAGAGGTCCCAGAACTGAGCCCTGTGGGACGCCACTTGTAACTGGTTTGGATTCGGACATGGCACCTGCAATTCTGACCATGTGGGTTCTATCTCTGAGCCAGTTTGCAACCCATCTTGTGATATAGGGGTTGATATTTAAGCTGATAAGCTTATTTATGATGCCCGGGTGGGGTATTGTGTCAAAGGCTTTTGCGAGGTCCAGGTAGGCTGTGTGGACTACCTTGCCCTCATCTATGGCTTTGGTAACTGTTTCAAAGAAATCAACTAGGTTTAAGAGGCAAGATCTGCCCTTAACAAAGCCGAATTGGGTAGGGTCCAGTGTCTGGAGGCTCCCAATGTCTTTGTTTATGAGTTCCATGATAATGCACTCCATAGCTTTACAGACCAGACAAGTCAGGCTTATGGGGCGATATTTCCCGGGGTCCGTTGTGGCACCACCTTTGTGGAGTGGGACCACTGTAGCTGTACACCATTCTTTGGGTACATATCCTGTAGTAAGGCTAAGTTTGAACAGTGACTTAATGTGAGGGTTCAATTCTTCTTGGAGCTCATGTAAGACACAGCCTGGGACACCGTCCGGTCCCATAGATGCTGTATTTTTTGCTTTGGAGAGAGCAGCTTTCACCTGTGCATCTGTGATGTCAGGGAGGTTACATTCAGTTGGGATAGGCATTTGCTCCTTTGGGGGGGGGAGAAGTTTGCACTGAATCTGTCTGCCAGGATGTTGGCTATGTCTGTAGGTTCAGTATATGTTGTACCATTATGCAACAATTCAGAGCATATCTGGGAGTTTCCACCCATATTCCTAACATAACTAAAGAAGGCCTTGTGATTATCTTTAGTGTCTAGGGCAATTTTTCTTTCGAAACTGGCCTTTAATGATTTTATGAGGGATCGAAGTTTCTTGCTAATACTGATCAGAGATGCCTTCCCTTTTTGGGATTTTGTTCTGTTATGTAGTAGCTTCCTCCTTCTGTTGTATAGCTTATTTATGGCCGGGGTCCACCAGACCAGTCTCCTGTTTTTGGAGGAGTGAGTCTTGGTTTTATTTGGGGTAGCACGATCCATGCACTCCTGCAGGTGCTTATAGAATGCATTTGTAAAGGATTCTGTGGATTGGGCTGTATTATCCTCAGCTTCAACAAGTATTTTCTCCATCTGTTATTTGCATTCAGGGAAGTACTGCAGGAATCTAGAGTTTTTTTCACCCTTTGAGTTGTGATATGGGCATAGGGTGGGGGAGCCTTTAGAATTAATTCAAAAAGAGTGGAAAAATGAGATTGAATCTCAGAAAGAGTATGCTGTGGCTTATATTCTCAACTTTCAGATAAGACTTAAGGACCTCATGGGTTTAGCTCATTTGACTTATCAGTGGCTCAACAACAATAGAAGGTTGGGTATGACAGAAATGATTGAGCCTGAGAGTATGCTGAGGGACAGAAGGGGGTGGTACTTGTTCTGCTTAGACATAACAAGTTACAAGCAGCTTGGGATACACCCTTTGAGGTGGTGAGGAAAATTAATGATGTGAATTACATGGTAAATTTGATAGGTAGGAGACAAGGGCACAAACGGTACCATGTGAATATGATGAAACATTATCATGACAGGGAGGCCCTAGTATTGAGCATTCATAGTGGATGTCAGGAAGAGTCTGAAAGAGATATGGTAACCAATCTTTTGGGTGAGGTTTGGATTGACACCTCTGTGGAAGAGATTGCCATATCATAGCAGTTAACTCCAAATCAAGTCACAGAGATTAAAAACAGTATTGCAGAAATTTGGGGATATGTTCACAGGGAAATCTGGATGTACTGACTTGGTGCAGTACCATGTGGACACAGTACCCCAAAAAATAATTAAACAGGTTCCTTATAGATTACCTGAGTGAGTGAAGCAAACTCTGAAAGAAGAAATAAGGGAAATGCTAGAACCTGGAGTAATTTTACAGTATAACAGTCTTTGGGCTTCCCCAGTAGTGCTAGTGCCAAAGAAGGATAGTAGTGTGAGATTCTGTGTAGAATACTGGATATTAAATAGTTTCACAAAGTCAAATGCATACCCATGCCAAGGACATATGAAGCCTAGAACAGCTGGATGAGGCTAAGTATCTGACTAATACTGATTTGACTAGGGGGTCCTGGCAGGTACCCTTGACTTCTGCTGTTAGAGAAACATCAGCCTTTGTAACAACTTATGGAGTGTATGAATTTACTAGAATGCCTTTTGGAATGAAACATTCCCCAGCAACTTTCCAGAGGCTGGTAGATCATATCTTGGTAATAGCAGTTGAATATGTTCTAGCATACTTGGATGACATCACTATTTACAGCCACTACTGGCAGAAACATCTCCAATATGTGAGGAAGGTCTTGGATACATTAAGTAAGGCATGGTTAACCATTAAACCCAGTAAGTGTCAAGTGAGTATGGCAGAGGTCATTTACTTAGGACACAGAGTCGGAAGTGATAAAATGTGGCCATAACGTGTCAAAGTGGAAGCTATTCAAACACGGCCAGTTCCTGTTACTAAGAAACAACTGAGAGCACTTTTAGGGACAGGAGGGTACTATTGGAAATTTGTGCTCTATTACACTACCATAGCTGCACCCCTTACTAACCTAACTAGGAAGAATATACCAGACAACGTAGTGTGGACCACAGATTGTGAACAAGCATTCTAAAAGCTAAAAGAGATTTTGGGAGGACCCCTGTGTTAGCCAGCCTAGATTACAATAAAGAATTTACTGTGCAGGTAGATACTTCAAATTATGGGGTAAGGGTTGTACTTAGCCAAATTTCCTCAGAAAGAGAGGATCCTCCAATGGTTTATCTGAGCCACAGACTTCAACTGAGAGAAGAGTGCTATCCAGCCATGGAGAAAGAGTGTTTGGCCATAATGTGGGCATTGCAAAAGCTGAAGCCCTATCTTTCTGGAAGAAAATTCACTGTACTCAAACATTATAACCCTCTTACATGGCTTAATAGGGTCACTAAGCAGAATGCCAAGTTACTGAGGTGGAGTCTAGGATTGCAAGCATGTGATATGACCATACAACATTGCAGTAGAGTTAATAATGCCAATTTGGCTGGATTGTCCATGTGAGGAGTGGGTTAATATTCTCAGGTAAACCTATTTCTCTCAAGCGTCAGTTTTCAAGGGTCACTTAAAAATCATGCTTGAGTTATAAGGGGTGAGGAGAAATGTAAAGAAAATAAAAACACTCTCATCTGTGCTAGCATGTCTGACAGGAGATTTGTGTATATTCTAGATTAACTTGTATGGTGTGCCAGCATGTATGCTTGTGAAAATGTAAATAAGTTTTAAAATGTTGAGTATTTCCCTGTTTATATGGAATGTTTAGAGAATCTGTCAGTGTTTTGATACATTTCTAATTGTGCATGTTTGTGAGGGACTTTCTAAATTACTGTGGAGAATCATCTGAACAGTGAGTGATGTCATTATAATATTCTTGGTTGCTAAGTGATTATTTGAATGGCTGATTGACAGGAAAAAGCTTTTTTAAACAGCTCACTATTGTTCTAAAATAAGACAATTGAGACAGCTGAAGACAGTTGAGGCTGCAGTTTGTCAGGTGCTGAGCAGTTTTGTGAAGTACAGTCAGTTATAGTTCTTTGCAGTCAATGGACACCTATGAAAGAGAACTCACCAAATGCTATAAGCCTGTCTTTAGGCTTTCTTGTATGTGTTAGTTTAGACCAAAGACAGTATTCTTTAGTCAGATTAGGAAAGCTTAGTTATTAAGATAGAATCTTTCTAGCATAATGGATTCCTATCCTGCAGTTCAATTTTAGATTTCCAGTGACTGAGTTCTGGTGTTTATTGAAAGCTGTTAATTTACAATCCTGTAATCATTTTACTTATTATTATTTTTTTCTAAATTAACAATGTGGCTAGAAATCAGTATTTTTCTTTAAAGATTAGAGTGTTTCTACCTGTTTAATACTCCCGAGGTCACTTTGAAGGCCTGGTCATTTATGGTCATAGCTATCATTAATTTTGATATTTAATTTTCCTAACTGGGCATGAATACACTCTGATTGGTGGCAGCATTACCATATTATTTTGGGGAAGGGGCACAGCTGGAAATCTGTGTCAAGCTTTCCCAGAAGTGTTTGGATGTGTGAGATTTAAATTTACTTTGAGTGTGAGTGTATCAGAGGTCTTAAACTGGGGCACATTGTTCTGAAGTATATAATAAAGGAATACATTTGGGTGGACAGAGGTATATAGTCCACTCCCCAGAAAACTGAGCATGTTCATGTTGTGTTTTTAAGGGAAAATTGTGAAATATTGCTTCTGCTTAAGTGACAGTCTCACAGTGGAGTCAGTAGTTAAGACTGAAGCTCCTTAGTTACTGACTCAGGACAGTAATGGACGTCAGATTAATTGTTTGTAATCTGATGAGATATAGCCAGATGTCACATTATTGGTGCAAGTGGTGTGGGATTTTTAATTAAATTCCAGTAGCCTCTGGGTAGTTGTCATTAGGGGGTGTGTGCACCCTTGACAGCCACAAGCTAGACATTCAGAATTTCAATCCACAAAAGTGTTATTTATTTTTTTAGTTAGATAGTCAGAGAGAGCAGGCAAGGATGTCAGCAGAAAATTTTAGCAAGCTGACAAAGATCCAGTTGGTTAAAGAGTGTGACGCCAGAGGATTGGTACATGCCAACCTGATCAAGGAAGCAATGATTTCAGCCTTGGCTGCAACCACAGCTCAGACCAGCCGTTCAGAAGATATCCATTTTGGTGTTGATGATGTGCAGCCTGCCAAGGCAAGACAGTCCACATTTTCTTCAGAGGACCTGAGAATCCACTAGAGTTAATGAGATTGTAACTGAAGGAAATGAAGAAAGGGAGATAATGCAATGTGATTTGCTATTACTAAAACTGAAATCTGGATTATCACTAATCAACTATCTCACTTTCTCATTTGTATTCAATATGCCCCAATTCTTCTTCAGAATATCACAAATCATGCTAACATTGCTACTGTATGTCAATATCAGTCTAGTCTAGAACAGTAAACATGACAGACAACAAAGGCTATATACTCAATCCTTAGTGAACAGTTAAATATAATATAAGCATATGCCCAAGATCTTAATGTCATTTTTATACTTGGCTCACTGATACCAGCAATGAATGGCTAAACAATTAAAGTGGTACAGCCAGTAAGCAGAAGTAAGTCAGCAGGAGCGGGTACATTAGTGATGCCATAGATGATTGTGGAGATTTGGAATCCTAGAAAGAAAAATATCATTTGCTATGGGTTAGGTCAGAGGATGCATCTAAAGATAAAATGATCCTTTACATTATACATTTGTATTGCTATAGAGCTCCAAAGAGCTATAACAAATTTTGAGAAGGGGAATTCCCTGGAATACAGTAAGAAAACATATCAGTGAGTGAAAGTCCTGGCTTTAGTTGATTTAAGAGGTGATTATTGGAGAAAGAGGATGAGTTTGTTTGCCAGAACAGAACACATGGAGGTGCAATCTAAAATCATCATCATCAGCCCACATTTACCGATTTTCTACATGGGATCAGGGAATCGTGTTAACTGTTGGCATCGCTCTTGATTCAATGCCACACTCCTGCCTTCTTCAACACTCATGTCTGACTGTCACAGATATTTTTTCACACAATTCATCACCTCTTTGCTGGACATCCTCATTTCCTCTTACTGTCTTCCTCTCTGTCCCAAGTCTTCTTCATTAGATTGTCTTCTGCTTTTCTGCATGTGTCCGAACCACCTCAATCTGTTCTCTTTGATCTTTTCTGCAATTGGAACTACCTTGGCTTCTACTTTTATGTCCTTATTTCTTCATCTGCCCCACAATGTGCATCCTACCACCCTTTTCAGGCACTTTATTTCCATCACCTCTAGCTTCTTCATATGCTCTGCCTTTACTGCTCAGGTTTCTGTACCATACATTAGTATTGGTCGCACCACTATGTTGTACACCTTACTTTTCAGCTTCTTTGGCATTCTTTTGTTATAGACTACACCTGAGACTCTATCCCAGTTGGCTGCAGCCCCTCTGATTCTAGCTTTGACCACTACATCCAGACTTCCCTTCTCCTCAACCACCCCTCCGAGAAACTTAAAACTGTTTACCTGTTCCACTATCTTTCCTTCTATGTCAATTATCAGCTTTTTCTGATTTCCTGAGCTTGCTGCCATTACTACTGTTCTGTCTGTGCTTAGTTTCATTCCATGTGCCTTCAGTTTTGCATTCCATTGCTCTATAAACTGTTCTAGTCCTTTGTCAGATTCTGCCTGTAATGCCACTTCATCTGCATACAACAACTTTGTTAGGTACAATCTAAAATGTAGTAACTTAAAACTGAGGTGGAAAATAAAACAAAACAGACTCCTTCTGTGACAGGGAAAACATTTGCCATGTTTTGGTGTACATCTGGCATTTTTTTATTGTTTTATCTTTGTTGTTTTTGCAATCAGGATTTGTGTTGTTGTGTGTTGGCTTTGTTTCTGTTTGCACCATAATGGCCAGAGGAGATAATGGTAATGAATTACCTATTGATGAGGAAATTGAGGGTCTCATTAGCAGGGGGGAATTTACCCATTTGATCAATTTGTTAACGCAGGTTGTTGGCTTAAAAGCTATTGCCTCTAGTACCTCTTCTTCTTTGACATTCACTATTCAAGGCAATCAGCAATGGTTTACAGACTGGAACAAGAGTTCTCAGATGGGTTGAGGTGGCAAATATCTGTATGCAATATATGGAGAAACTTCTGGTGGATCACAGTCTTCCAGGGTTTCCAGCAATGGAATTTCTCAAGAATCACAGCCCTTTGGAGGGGCTTCAGACCTGGGAGATACATCCACTGAGTTTGATTTTAGAAGGTGGCTCGATGCTAAAATGTCTTTAATGGTCACACATGAACCGGCAACCTTAGCCTACCAAGGGATGGTAGAAACGTTTAAAGCTAAACTGCTCAAATATCGCACCTTATTTACTGAGAACATATATTTACAGGAATGTATAAATGTTAAGAGGTACCCAAGGCCCTACGCCTTTTCAAATTTCCTAATAATGTAGAAATGGATAGTGTGTTTCACCACAAACTCAATGAATTTTTAACAACCCACAGCATGCAAAGTGGAAAACATGAACCAATAACACAAAGTTCCACTCAGTGATCCACTTGAGGCACTATTATCATTGCAAACTCCAAACCACACTTTATTTAGCATAAAGCAAAGCAATAAAAATGGCAAGTGCTTTCATCCTTCTCATTAACAGGACTTTTTAAAAACCAGCCCCACAATACATTTCTCAACTAAAATAAGACAGTCAATTACCCTCATTAATATAACAAATTGACTAATCAAAACATTTTAAAGTAATAGTCTCCTAAATACTTATAAATAACCATTAATAAAAATATATGTTTTTTAAAAACAGTAAAATTTTGTGTGCTGTATTTATATAAACTTATCACTTCATTTAAAAAAACTAAAGTTCTTTCTTTCAAAAACTCAGTGAATTGTTTAATGGGTTTGAGATCAAGCTCATGAAAGCCATTGTCAGAAACAGCAACATGATATGTGGACATTGCTAGATGAGCTCATGAATTTAAATAATCACATGATCTTATGCATTTGGTTGAAAATTCCAGCTATTTTAAAGTTTTTAAAGCTGCAGACAGGTCGTTTTGATGATATAAAGATGAGAAAGGTATCCGGACTACAGGGGTATTTCTATGAATACTGTAATAACATGGCCTATCCTTTACCTAAGGGAAGGCATTAGGGCCAAGGCTTGTAAGTTTAAAGTAATGACAATGTGGTTGCTTCAAACAGCAGTCTTGACTTGTCATCAGAAGTTTGTACAGACCCTTCCTCTTTAGAATTCCCCCCTTTGAGGCAGTCAGAGTGAATTGCCTGCAATTACAGCCAGAGCACTACATTTATACCTTGGAACAATCAGACTACAAGGGGGGAAATATTCGCGGGGGGAGGTTGAGGGAGAGGTGTTATGAGCAACAGGAATTAACTATAGTGGGTGACAATATTACATTGCATAAATACTTGCTTGTGTCTTACAGAGGAACAATGGTTTCTTACAAAAAATTAATATTTATAATTACAGTGATTTAAATATTGACATTACTATTTTTAATGTATTTATGAAAGGGTTTCAATTTGTTCCTTCTAAGCATTTTGACATTGAGGACATTCTTGTGGAAATTGTGTTTAAGTAAGTTAATAAATAATAAAGAGAGTATATTAGATTGGATACTCATATACAATCACCAACAAATGTATAAGGCTGGAACCCTTCCTGCATATGTAAGTGACCACTCACTCATTTTTATCATTAGGCGTAAGACAACTACTCCTAACCCAACCACACTTAGAACAATTAGAACCAATAAAAACTTTAATCCTGACTATTTCCAAAGTGAACTTAGAGCATGTGATTGGATGCCCATAAAACACCTTCCACTAGACGATGCAGTGAATTACTTTAATTCAAAATTCTTAACAATCCTAGACTATCATGCACCTAAGAGGACTATCAGAACTAAGTCTAAGCCAGCCCCATGGCTCACTAAGGAAACCAGACAGAAAATCCTACTTAGAAACAAATTCTGGGCTCTATGGAGATCTACTAAGCAACCTGCAGACCAACTTAAATTTAAACAAATGAGAAATGATACAAAAAAAGCCATTCTCTTGGACAAAAAAAACTTTTACTGTCATCTCCAGCAAACAAACCAAAGGAATCCACAAAAGTTCTGGGCCAGCATTAACAAACGTCTTCACCCTGGTCACTCCACTACACCACCCCCTACAGGAGCCAACCCCAAAAATCCCAAACAAACAGCAAACGCCTTTAATACCTTCTTCACAGAGGCTATCCAATCACTGGCCAATCAAATAACAACTCAGGATTCTAGTCACCAAATTCTGCAACAAATTCATTCCCTATATTCCACTATCAACCAGTCCCAACTCACCTTATCTGTAATCTTCTACAAAAACTTAAGCCATCAACCCCATCAGCTGATAAACTACCAGCAGAATATCTCCAAAAACCTGCCAAAGCTATAGCCCATCCAATATCAATCCTGATAAATAGAAGCTTAAAAGAAGGAAATATTCCTGCCATCTGGAAAATTTCTCACATCATCCCCCTACACAAAGGTGGCAATTCTAACAAATACTCCAACTACTGCCCGATAGCATTACTTTCTCCTTTAGCTAAAATAATGGAAAAATGTATCCATAAACAACTACTTGATCACTTACTGCAAAACAATCTACTTGCAAATTGCCAACATGGCTTTAGACCATTTCATAGTACTACCACTGCTCTCCTAGCCTTCTCTGATAGTATCAGTCATAACAAAAATAACAACATCCTCTCCTCAGCACTCTTTATTGACCTTTCCAAAGCTTTTGATATGGTCAACCACCATTTACTTATAAATGGACTAAGATCTCTTTTCCTAGATTCACTGGTTATTCTATAGTCCCAATTGTATGTTAACAACAGACAACAAGATGTGCTTTGGGACAATAACCTATCTTCACATCTCCCTGTTACACTAGGAGTCCCTCAGGGCTCAATTCTTGGTCCCCTCCTATTCTCAATCTGTATAAATGACCTTCACCAACAATTACTCAAGCTGCCTGTATTCAATATGCAGATGATTCTACAATCATCTGCTCAGCTAAATCCTCATCTAAACTACAGTCTTTAACCCAGAAAATGTTTACTATAGTAGAAAACTGTTTTTTACAATGATACCTCCTCTTGAACTCCAAAAAGACAAAACTATTGCTCTTCGCACCCATCCGCAAGTCCAGCCCAATCAACTTCTCAGTCCTATCCAATAACGGTACCATTATACCTCCAGACGTAACCACTAAACTTCTAGGTATAACAATAGATAACAACCTTACCTATGAAACTCACATTAACAATACTATAAAAACTGTAAGTAGGAAACTGGGCTTCCTTTATAGGATAAAGCCATTCGTTACTCCACAAGTCAGAACTTCTATTGCCCATACCCATTTAATCTGCACACTCCTCTATGCTTCATCCATATACACAAATCTGACTAAAAACAACCTCAACAAGCTGTCAAACTCTTATAATAACATAGCTAGATTTGCCACATCTTCCTCTTTCAGGACCCACCACTGACATAATCTGAAACAACTAGGCTGGCTTGAGCTACAAAATCAACTCCATTATAACCAACTTACCATTGCCCATAAATTGCAACCAACTAGAACTCCAATACTATCAAACCTTTTTACCCCTTATAAAAACCTTAATACCTTACGCTCATCCAAGAAATTACTAGTATCCACAAGTATATAAACAAGATCTCTGGTGACTCTCTGTTCGCTAATACTGTTGGAAAATACTGGAACCAACTTCCAAATGAACTGACATCACTGTCCCCTTTATCACTATTTAAACAAAAATTGAAACTTTACCTGAAAACACACTGGTTATGCCCCTGTACAAAGAAAGAAAATTACTGTTTGTCATTTTTGCATTTAAGTTACCTGTAACACATTGCATTTAAGTTACCTGGCACTTGCTCACTAAAGCAATTATATAAGTCAGCACTAAAAAATTAAAAGCACTACATCCTCACAAACTCCCCTTGAGTACCTTGTTCCCCATTGGCCCTTTTTTTCAATTATAAAGGAATTCCCAATACTATTCTAGCATGTCCAAAGGTCAGTTGTCAATCTCCTCTCCGGTCCAGCTGGTGAATCTGGGAATCTTGAGGCAATGTTACAACTGCCTCATGTACACAGACAATCCTCTCCTCCTCCCAACAAATTCCAACACATGTGAGAGATGCAACCATATAGCCAGTCTTACATAGACCTACCACGACAGCAAACCAAACACATAAACACACAAAAACATACTCGGAGGCTCTAAATAAAAATCTGCCTAAGCAGCAGATACCACCAAAGCAGACACCCAAGCAACCGCTACCCCAAAACAAAATACGTGCAACACATAGCTCACAAAGCCAGTGTGCCGAACAGTCACAGCCCTTAAGGCTAAACAACACACCTGATACACTTGTAATAGGTGACTCTAACATCAGGCACACTGACGTCCCGCTCACCAGGCTGAACAAGGAGAAGGTCACGGTGAGCTGCCTGTCGGGCGCTAGGATCCGCCACATAACACAAACACTCAGGTCACTCCAAGGCAAGTACAAATATGACTCAGTCATTGTCCATGCTGGTGTGAATGACCTGAGGCATACCTCCCTGGACTACATGAAAAGAGACATAGAGGAGCTCTCTGAGCATCTAGCCCAGGCCGGTATGACCCTGACCTTGAGTAGCATCTTACCCTCACCAAGAATGATGCCACAATATGAAGACAAGATGATCAATTTCAACAATTGGCTTAAGTATTGGTGTAATTCAAAGGGGATCCAATGCCTGTCAGCCTGGGATGACATGCTCGACAAGCCATGATGCATCGCTAGGGACGGCTTGCACCTGTCACCCCTGGGCTTTCGGATATTGGCAAAGGCTCTTGCTACCCCCATAGTGCCTTTTTTAGGCAAGGCTCAAAAGACAAACTCACCTCCATAGGTATCACAAGGGATAAGAAACTAAGAGTAATGCTACTCAACGCCAGAAGTCTAAACCTCAAGATGGATGCACTTGAAACTCTCCTTAGCATGGAGAATATCGATATCTGTGCAGTAACAGAAACCTGGTTCAAGGCTCCCAAGAGCACCTCAGCACTACCAGGTTATACCTCATACCATGCTTTTCGGCCCCAAAACTTGGACCGAACCACAAAAGGAGGGGGAGTATCAATATTCATCAAAGATACCCACACGTCCAGGTTGGTGGCACAGCACGAAGCATCAGAGACTATCCATATGCAACTAACAGTGGGTAAAACTGCCTTCCAGTTTATAGCCTGCTACAGACCACCCTCCCAAAGCCAGGAACCCCACTTTTCCTTCCTGAGAACACTGGAAAATATGAAGGTCTCTCCAAACACCATTATATTGGGCGACTTCAACTACCCAAACATAGACTGGAGCATTACTCTAGCTCCAACACCCTAGCCAAAGGTTCCTAGAATTTATAAACTCAAATGCTATGTAAAAACTTGTTACCACTCCCACAAGAGGGGAAAATATACTGGACCTGATCATCACCAACATGGGGACTCTATGCTCCAGACCAGAAGTGTATCCCTCACTGGTAAGATCAGACCATAAACTAATCTCACTGGATATTCACATCCCAACTCCACCCCCTGCCCTGAAAACCATAGTGAAAAACTTCTCTAAAGCAAATTTCACACTCCTCAAAACCGAGGTGGAATCCTTCAAAGCCCCCGGGCCTGTGGAAAATACGGACCAGACAGCAGAATCCTTTATAAACGCATTCTATGAACACCTTCTGGAATGCATGGATCATGCAATCCCAAATAAAACCAAGACCAAATCCTCCAAAGGCAGACGTCCTGTCTGGTGGACCCCAGCCATAAACAAACTATACAATAGAAGGAGGAAGCTACTACAAGATAGAGCAAAATCCCAAAAAGGGAGAGCATCTCTGATCAGTATTAGCAAAAAACTATGGGCACTCATAAAATCATCTAAGGCCAGCTTCAAGAGAAAAATTGCACAGGACACTAAGGATAATCACAAGGCTTTCTTTAGTTATGTTAGGAACCTGGGTGGCAATTCCCAGATATGCTCAGAATTAGTCCAAATTGACAAAAAATACACCGAACCCACAGACATTGCCAACATCCTAGCTGACAGGTTCAGCACAAACTTCTCACCCCCCCCACCAAAGGGCAAATATCTATCCCAGCAGAGTGCTTCCCCCTTGACATCTCAGATGCTCAGGTAAGAGCTGCCCTCTCCAAAGCAAAAAACACAGCATCAATGGGACCAGATGGTGTCCTGGGCTGCGTCCTACATGAACTCCAAGAAGAGCTAAACCCAAACATAAAACTACTGTTCAGTCTCAGTCTTACTACAGGATATGTACCCAAAGAGTGGCGTACAGCAACAGTGGTCCCTCTCCACAAAGGTGGTGCCTCAATGGATCCTGGAAACTATCACCCCATAAGCCTGACTAGCTTGGTCTGCAAATCTATGGAAAGGATCATCATGGACCTCATAAATAAAGATATTGGGGACCTACAGACACTGGATCCTACCCAGTTTGGCTTTGTTAAGGGCAGATCCTGCCTCTTAAACCTGGTTGATTTCTTTGAAACAGTCACCAAGGCCATTGACGAGGGAAAGGTGGTCCACACAGCCTACCTGGACCTCGCAAAAGCCTTCGATACAATACCCCACTCGGGCATTATAGATAAGCTCACCAGCTTAAATATAAACCCCTATGTCACTAGATGGGTTGCAAACTGGCTCAAGGACAGAACCCACATGGTTAGAATTGCTGGAGCCATGTCAGACTCCAAACCAGTTACAAGTGGCATCCCACAAGGCTCAGTCCTGGGACCTCTCTTGTTCGGTATATATTTATCGGAGGTACTGGCCAACATGGAAGGACTGTGGCTGACCAAGTTCGCAGATGACTGCAAACTGGGTGCCATAATTGACTCTCCAGCCGACACAAGCATCCTCCAAAAGGACCTCATAGAAACAGACAACTGGTGCCAGAGCTATGGCCTCAAGCTAAATGCCAAAAAGTGTATAGTCATCCCCTTTAGCAAAAACAAAGTGCCCACAAATTACCACATAGGTGGTAATCCATTAAGTACAGAAGAAGTAATTAGGGACCTGGGGACCCAAGTTGATAGCAATCTGTCATTTGACAACCACGTGGCCAAAGTGGTTAGAAAAACATTTTATATAGCCCACCTAATCATGAAGGGATTCACATCTAGATCAGGGGAGGTCATCGTGCCTCTTAACTCATCCTTCATCAGGCCCATAATTGAGTACAATGCCCCTTTTGGAATGTACCTTACCAGACACCTGCAGCAACTGGAAAGACACCAAAAGTACCTCACCAAGAGGATCAAAGGGCTCAAACAGATGTCATATGCTGCCCGGTTAAAGATACTCCAGCTCTACTCAGTGGCATTACCGCCTGCTCAGAGGCGATCTGTGCCTGACGTATAAAGCCATGTCCAACCCGGAATTAATGGACATGCTGCACCTCAGAAAATCCAAATCCCATCGAGCTACGCACTCGAGAGGCTTGAACCTCAGCATTGAAATAAATAGGACATGCTGGAGGGACAGATTCATAACCAAGAGGCTCCCTTCACTCTGGAATAAAATCCCAGTCCAGGTTAGGCAGAGTCCCTTATTGACTCTCTTCAAGAGGGATCTTAATGAGTGGATGGGAGATCGTAGGTTTGCCCTGGGTATCACTTCTGTGTCACTGTTAGACAAAGGCACAGTATACTAACCTCGAAAAAGGGCATAGCAAAATTAATTTAAAATGGGTGGCAAAAGCCAAACACACTCTGGCTAGGCTTATAAATGCTCTAGGGCAGATAGCCTAGTATGAACCTATGAACCTATGAACAAACCTAGACTAATCAAAAATGGCATTGCTATCATCATCACTGCTGACCCAGTATTTCCCAACCATTACTTTTACTTTCATGGACTAATCCATATCTGTTCCTTATTCTATCCACAAAAAAAAAAAAAAACATTTCCTTGAGAATAGAGTTTCTAGCAAATTTATCTAATGTTCTGTAATAATTTTTGTATTCAACGATTGAAATGTTATGTAATAATCTGTAAATAATTTCTGTACATGCATTTATATGTTAATTATTTTATGTTAATCTTTTTGTTAATCTTTTTAAGTGGAGCTTATCTCCCCGGGCCTCTGCTGAAAATGGACATGCATCCAATTAGACTAGCCTGGTCAACAAATGTAAAATAAATAAATAAAAATAAGAAGTTAAACTTGTGCTGTTTGTTTCAGGGGAATGACGCTAGGCAATTTGTTGGGCCCTTGAAGAAGAAAAGTGTGTTCAATACCCTGTTCCATACAGCTTTTCAAATTTTTGAAAAGCTAGTAAAGGAGTTTTAAGAAAGCTTCACAAACACCATAGGAGAAGTTTCTACAACTTGAAGGGCACAGTTAAATCTTTGTTCAAGTTTTTTTTTTCTGACAGTTCAGCATATATAATTATGAAAACTGACAAAGGAGGGGAGCAGTTATGGAAAATACTGATTATGATACGGGTATATTCAATATTTTGGGTGGCATTGATAAAAAATGAAATTGACATAGTGTATTCCAAAAATATATTTAATTTTGAAGGACTATTTTTTGCAAGAGGTGATTGACAAGCATGTTTTTGATTTTTTGTTTGCAGAGAAAGCTTGCATTCCAGTTATATTTGGAATACCCAGAATTCACAAATCAAAAGAGGATCCTCCTTTAAGGCCAATTGTGGAGGCTAGAAGTTCCAAGACTCATCCATGGGCCATGTATATTGATCAAGCATTGAAATCTTTGCTAACAAACAGGCATATTCCCAAGGATTTATGGGATTTTCTTAAGAACATTAGATTGGATTTTTACCACAAAGATTTTTGTCATTGCAAAGATTGTAAATCTTTTTTCATATATTCCTCATTTTTTAGGGCTACAATGGTTTCATGAAGTGATTTTGGATTGTAAAATTTTAACTAATTCTGAAATTGTTTTAATTATTGAATTTATGGAATTGGTTTGAAATAATAATTTTATATTTTTTAATTGTAAATATTAAAAGCAGGTAAAAGGTGTGGTCGTGGGAGCCTGCTGCTCTCCTATTTATGCTAACCTAATATTATAATATTGCGAGAATACATTTACTTTTAACTTTCCTTTTGCCCCCTGTTGATATTTTTACAGTTGATTTTTGGATGATATTTCTATTCTATGGAAAGGCACTTTAGCTTGAACTGCTTTTTAGATTATATCAGTCACACTAGTATCTTCTTGAAATTCACATATTCATATTCTACAGAGATAATTAGCTATTTGAATGTCACTTTGTTTAAAGGTTTTAATTAAGGCAGATTTCATTCCAAAGTGTTTTGGAAAGATATCTTTTCTTTTCGAATTCTTATTTACACTATATGATTGAACATCCATTTTATCAAAAGAAAGGTTACTGAGACTGAATATATTAAACGGTTGTTTTTGAAAGAGGTTACCCATCGGACTTAATTAACAAAGTATAACCTGAAACTATTGAACAGTGGAATACAAAGTTCACACCAATTTTGAGGGTGGTGGTGTGGAGATTCCAGTCATAAGGAGGGTAATGGATATCCTTTCATGGAAAGCATTTGTTTATACTTTTAATTCTCAATCCAAAGATTCAGAAAATAGTTTGAATAAATATTGGGGAGTTTTGACCCATCTTACAGAAGTTAGGGATATTATCCTTGCCAAAATGTTTTTTTTTTTTTTTTTTTTTGTATGGAACAGGATGAAGAACTTGAAGGGATTGTTAGAAAACAAGGCTGATATGAATGTGGTGTGAAGTAACAAGGAATCTGGAACTTTCAAGTGTGGATTTTGTAACCAATGCAGGCACTTGAGCAACACAGGAAACAATTATTTGGAAGCCAGTGGTTTATTGATCAAGGTCACAGGACATTGCAATAGTATTGGAATTGTTTATTTAGTCCTGTGTTTGAGCTGCATCAGTTTCGACATTGCTAAAATGGAGAGATTTTTAAGGAAACACATCTATGAATATATCGAGGATATAACACATGCTAATTTATTTAATGCACTTTATAGACCCACAAAAGCTTGCCCTTCAGGTAAATATCATGTTTTTTGTGCTCAAACAAGTTCCTATTAGTTCTAGAGGTGGCACATGGGAGGCCAGAGTTGAATACAGTGAACTGTTATAGCAGCTCAAACTTGATGCAGGGAACTTTCCTGGGTTAAATGATAATATTTCCATTTCCAGGGTGTTAAAAATTCATGCAGCCAAGTTATAAGGCTTTTCATGTTCTATGTTTAAAGAAGGTTTTATATGTTAATATTTATTATATTTAGTTATTTTATACAGTAGTAATTTACCATATGTTTTGTGAAAATAATATCAACTCTATTTAATGTTACTTGTTTTTTTGATGTTGCAGGCACAAGCAGGTCATATTTGGTTTTGTTACAGATCTATTTACCCTATAGATTGGTACTAGTCATTCCCTGTTCATGTTTTTTAAGTAGTTTAATTAATTAATTAATTAATTAATTAATTAATTAATTAATGGATTTTACTACATTTAAATAATCTGATTGGTTGATTGTGGATGTTTTAAGTGTTTAAAGTGGCATTTTTAAGTGTTTTTTTTTTTAGTTCTGATGAAGTCCAACATTTAGACGATGAAAGTGCTCAACTTAATTGATTCAATAAAATTATAGTTACTTTCGGTCTCTTCTCTGGTGTACAACTCACATTTTTTTTTTTTATCATCTATAATCACCAGAAGTTTTGTATGGGAGACTTCTTTAATTTCAGTATTGTTTAGAGAAAAGACTTTGAAATTTGGTTTGTCAGGCATTCATGGCTTCAGGAAAAAATAACAGAAACTTTTTTTTTGCTACTGTTGAATAATGGTTTGCCATTATGGAGCCATTACTCAACTTAGGAAAAAGTTTTTCATATTATATGAAGCAGTTCAGACAGGTTATTGCATCATATAGAAGGCAGATTCATCAGTATACTGTATAAGAGAGGCTGGACCTGCAAAGATATAGGGTCATTCATAAAGATATTAAAGAAGAGGGGGCCAAGAATATGTCCTTGGGTTATATCAATGGACATGGCAGCTAGGGAGAGACAGCATTCTGCCATTTTACAGACTGGATCCCATCACATAAATAGCTATTGAACCACTGTAATAAAAAGGGGGTAGCCCAAGGTGAAACATTCTATACATCAGTATAGGGTAAGAAACTGTACCAAAGACTTTGGACAGGTCCAAGAATAGGAAGGAAACAACTTTGCCCAAGTCCTTATATTTATTTATAGTGTCAGTGAATGACAGCAAGGCAGTAGATATATTGTGTGCTGGATGGAAGCCATGTTGGGTGGATGTTAAGAACAATTCTTGTAGAAGTTAGTGGAAAGGTTGTTTATGAATTCAGCTTTGAAGAATATTTGAGAAAGGTAATAGTATTGTAATAGGCCAGAAAATGGACACATCAGTAGAGGTATCACCTTTATAAAGAGGAATAATACATGTTTTTTTATTCATAATGAGGATACATAAGATCCAGCTACGGATGTATTTATTTATTGAGTTTGGCAGCTAACTTTAGATATTCAGGTGTGATTTTGCCAGATGCAGTGGAGCAGGGTTTGAGTTTAAGCAGATGGTTTTAAATTACTGTTGTAGAGACAGCTCCTATCTAGAAGTTGCTGGAAATGGATATAGAGGGTGAATTAGATTTATATGCAGAAGGTGTGTGTGTGTGTGTGTGTGTGTATGTGTGTGTGTGTGTGTGTGTGTGTGTGTGTGTGTGTGTGTGTGTGTGTGTGTGTGTTGGTGGGGGTAAAAGAAGTGGCTGCTTGTGTGTGATGTAGAGGCTAGTCCTATTTGGAAGTTGCTAGAAAGGAATATAAGGGATTAATTAGATTCATATGTGAAAGGTGTGTGTGTGTGGGGGGTAATGGAAGTGGCAGTGTGTGTGTGATGCAGAGACTGGTTCTATATGGATATAGAGAGCAAATTAGATTTATATGCAGAAATTGTGTGTGTGTTGTATGTGGTTTGTGTGTGTGTGTGTGTGTGTGTGTGTGTGTGTGTGTGTGTGTGTGTGTGTGTGTGTGTGTGTGTGTGTGTGTGTAGAGGTAACAGAATTAGTATTATGTGTAATGTATGGAGAGTGCTGGTTTTAGTCTAACCTGTTGATCACAGAAATACTTGAATTAGATGTTATTTTCCAGGTGGGGAGAAGCATTGGATGGGGGGGGGGGTAAAGAAGTTGTAGTTATTGAGACAATACTTTCTATGAAGTAGGTATTGATGAAAACAGCAATTTCTAATGGTGAGCTATTATGAGAAGAACTGGGTTCCTTATTTGAGCCTGGATATAACAAGTTATGAACTGATGTCTATAAGTTTTGGGAATATTTTTTTTGTGTTAAAATTGTAGATTGCTATGATATTTTTTTATGTAATAATCTGTGTTAACTTGTCTTTTTTTCAGGTTGTGAAATTCTGCATAGAGTTGCACTTTATTGGGAATTTTATTTTTGAACCATTCTTTTCAAGCATTGTAGTTTCTGTCTGTGAAGTGAGCCATGGGGACTGGTTCATTTTATCTTTGCAGGGTGGGGCATGGTTAAAGCATTTAAGAATAATCTACTAAAAGTATCGACCACATCATTGAGTCAGAGACTTTTTAGGGAAGACCAGTTCAAGGCTTTCAATGTATTGATGAAGGAGCCTTTGTTGTATTTAGAAAGGTTTTGGGATGTTTTAACTTGGTAAGTGTTGGTTGGAGGGCAGTATTTCTACGGATATTGGCAGGGAGATGGTTAGTAAGTGAGTTTTGGTATGTTTAAAAGGTTGTTGTTTTAAAATACTGGGATCTGAGATTAATATTCAGTCTGGAACTGCACCATTGCTGTTGATATTATTAAATTTACATGGTGTTTTGATAAGCAGGCAAAAAGTCTCTATGGAAATAGCTTGGTTGTGTTTGTGCTATTACTGATAATATGTAACAATAACATTGTAATTGCTTTTTATTAAAGTGATTGAAAACAAAGTGTTTAAGATGCTTTAAATTACAAAATTGCAATACTTTACTCTATCAGGAGTGCAGGACCCAAAAGGAGAAGTCCTGACACTGTGAAAAAAAAACAAAATTGTGTTTCAGACACAAAATGGTCAAATTTTTAAACTTTGTTATATAATTTAGTTTTACCCTATTGCACCCCAACACCACTATTACATTTGTAAACTAACTCCAAAATTGCTATATCTTGAATAGTTTGAAATAGCACTTCAGGCTATTTGTTCATTAATCACACAGTTTTCTGTGGCATATCCCTGGTTGTGAGGTTTCTAAATATATCACTTCTGCATGTTTGTGCAACTGGGAGTTGATGGGGCTGGTATTTAGAATTCTGGAGGTTTGAGGTGCTTGCCCCCCAAATTGGGGGATGTTACTGATGGGCACTTTCTTGTACTTTTGTTCAACAAGATGAATTTCAATCAGTTTAACTTGACAAATTGTGTCTTCATGTTGCTAAAAGTCAATAGTTCATAGGGGAAGCACTGACATGTGACAGCTTTATTAAGGTACAATAATGAAACCACAGGTTTGTTAGTACAGATATCATTGTTTACTCTAAAATGCTCATTAGGTTCTGTATCTGATGTGTAACAGAGTGTTTTGTTTTGTGTGTGTGTGTGTGTGTGTGTGTGTGTTTGTGTGTGTTTCACAAAAATTTAAGCCACTAGTTAACTAATATGAGAATGATTTGCAGATTTTCTACTAAGTAAGAAAGTTGTGGAATAACTGGACTAGGCAGTCTTTATTTACATTTTGTTCTGTGATAATAACTGTTTTAAAAGGCAGGTAAAATAATAAAACACATCTTATATTTCACAGCTCTGATAACCGCTTTATCAGCAACCATGTTAAGTATATAAGTAAAAGCATATCTAGCATAAGCATATCTATGTTTTGGATGATGTGAGAACTAAGCCAAACTGAGCTTGTTCTGCAGTTTTTTTTTTCTAAAGCAACATGATTATATTATCAATGCATCCTTCTGTTGACAGTTGACTTCACATAATCAAAGCTTCTAGTTTAACTGTTTTCAGTTTTACCTTATAATGCAGCAAAGAATATTTGCAAGACTTCCTTCCGTTTTAAATGTACATCAGCTGCCAGCCATGTGCCTCTTGTCACTAGGTCTTCTGGTCATGATTCCGTAATTCCCAAGTAATACCACAACTGAATTTAAATGTGATAGCATCAATTACAATGAAAACAACTTCATTTTCATGCCGGAAAGTCCAAAAAGGCATAACATTTCTAAAATGTATACTGCTGGATGTGCTGAGCTGGCAATAGTTAGGAAAGATTACTAAGTATTTAGTATAATAGTGAACGAATTAAAGATTTCGATTTGTGTTGCATAGAGCTGAGCTATAAGAAATAGCAAAAAGTTAATGCGCTATAACAAATAGGATTAAGGAGCAGCAGAAATTTCAATTACATGCTCTGTCAAATTCCATCCCACTGGAACATTGCTTTCCAAATATTATTATTACTATTATTATTATTATTATTATTATTATTATTATTATTATTATTATTATTTTTGTTGTTGTTATTGTTATATTATTCATTACAAAACTTAAATCATTACTGCTTTCTTACTGTCATAGTTATTCTTTGTCTTTCTTTCTTTCTCTGTGTCTTTCTTTCAGGTCCACAAACTGAAAAAAAAAAAGACTGAAACATCAAATCAAACAATCCAGTTACTAACAGAAACTAATAAATAAATAAACTAATCAAATTTAAATGCATATAATGTGTGCTATTAAGAATGCAGTTCTACAATTTTATACAATTGAGAAAAATAACGTTATAGCCACTGCAGCCAGTCTCCTGTGCTTTATGATGTATCAGTGTGAAATCAAAATATTTCTGTATGAGACCTTACTCGTTTATTGATGTTTTTGTTAATTCACAAGCTGTTTGGACGCCCTTATCATCCAGAGATGACTCACTACTACTGTGAAGGTAGTGTGCAGAGAATACTTCACTACCTTAGTATCTATAGTCTGTGTGATGCAGTTTGAGAGACTGCATTCATTTAAGTAATCCCTTATCTGACACAACGCTCCGATGTGCTTGGGAGAATCAGAATGAAGTCTGACATTTTAGTCATCTAGGTGTCCATGGAAACATGGAAATCCTCTAATAAAGTTAAGACTAAATGCCTTGGGAAAGCAATTGAAAACAGTATTTTAATGATACCCAAAAGTATACTTTTTATACGATTCCAATCAATGTTACATGCCATTCAGCATTACATTTATTACACTTTCCCTTTGCATAGTACATTGGCTTATTTCATTATACATACTTTTGCACAACAGTGTCAAATTACTTGTCTCAAGAAACATGTTGTTTATTTTAATGGTAATTGTTACTTCCACTATCTGCCTATCAATTCTCTTTTTGTGTTATCAGAACTGACACTGTAATGCAGCTGTAGAGAACTGTGACAGCCTCACATTTGCCAAATAAAAGAAAATGCATGTGGAGTGAAAGAATAAGCACTTCTGTCCATGCTGAAGTGATTAATATTGCAGTATATTATACATCGATGAAAGTTGGGCCACATCCTTTGAAAACAACTAGTGTAACATGAATATGCTATGTTACTGAATTTTGAAAAGGTGTTTGCCATGTGTACTAACGTTAGGGTGAAAAAGTAACCTTAGAAGTACTGTACCTGTGATGTGGTACTTCTTAAGTTCCATTTCATCTTCCCAGATACCCAATCAGTTATCATTTCTAGTAAGATAATTTCATAGATGTTCTAAAAATTAGATCTCAGTAACTTTAGGAAGAATTTCACTGTCAAAATAATTGTTATGGAAGATATACCATTCACATCACAGGCGCACACACACACACACACACACACACACACACACACACACACACACACACACACACACACACACACACACCTTTATTTAATATTTAATTTCATTAAACGTGCAAAGAATATGCACTTTTCATGAGGTATTTCGACAATGTTAAAGCAGTCAGCATATTTTATCCCTCACTTTTTCCCACCACAAAATGTAACACGTGCATATTTAACAAACACACACACACCATTTGATATAGATATATATATATATATATATATATATATATATATATTGGTGTGTGTGTGTACTACTTATTAACAAAAACATCAAACACTAACTGAAAGAATATTGACTGCACATGGTTTAAAACACAGAAGTCGATATATCCATTATGCATGCTCTGTGAAATATCATTGGCACATGCAGTTTCTTCATAGGTTCGTAGGTTCATAGGTTGATACTAGGCTATCTGCACAAGGGCATTTATAAGCCTAGCCAGAGTGTGTTTGGCTTTCGCCACCCTTCTTAGATTAGTTGGCTGTGCCTCTGTATAGTAGGTCACAGAAGATAGCCCATATAAGGTTAGTTTACCGTGCCTCTGTCTAGCCGTGACACAAAAGAGATCCCAAGGGTAAATTTACGATCTCCCATCCAAACGTCAAGATTCTTCTTGAAGAGGGTCATTGAGGGGATCTGTCTGACATGGATTGGGATTTTGTTCCAGAGTGAGGGGAGCCTCTGGGATATGAATCTGTCCCTCCAGCATGTTCTATTTATTTCTGTGCTGAGGTTTAAGTCCCTGGAGCATGTAGTTCTGATGGATTTGGATTTCTTAAGGTGGAGCATATCCATTAAATCTGGGTTGGACATGGCTTTATATGTCAGGCACAGATCGCCTCTGAGTAGGTGGTAAGCAGCTAAGTAGAGCTGGAGTTTCTTCAGCCTAACTGCGTAGGGCATCTGTTTGAGTCCCTTGATCCTCTTGGTGAGGTACTTTTGGGGTCTTTCTAGTTGTAGCAGGTGTCGGGTAAGGTACATCCCAAATGGGGCATTGTATTCAATTATGGACCTGATGAGTGATGAGTAGAGGGGCACAATGACCTCTCTTGATCTAGATGTGAACCCTTTCGTGATAAGGTGGGCTATATAGAATGTCTTTCTAACCACTTTGGCAATGTGATTGTCAAAGGAGAGATTACAATCTACTTGGGTCCCCAAATCCCTAATTACTTCTTCCGTACTTAATGGATTACCACCTATGTGGTAATTTGTGGGCACTTTGTTTTTCCCAAAGGGGATGACTATGCACTTTTTGGCATTTAGCTTTAGGCCATGGCTCTGGCACCAGTTATCCATCTCTGTGAGACCTTTTTTGAGGATGCTTGTGTCGGCCTGTGAGTCAATTATGGCCCCCAGTTTGCAGTCATCTGCAAACTTTGTCAGCCATAGTCCTCCTTTGTTAGCCTGTACCTCAGAGAAATATATAACGAACAAGAGAGGTCCCAAGACTGAGCCTTGTGGGACACCACTTGTAAGTGGATTAGAGTCTGACATGGCACCTGCAATTCTGACCATGTGGGTTCTATCCCTAAGCCAGTTTGCAACCCATCTTGTGACATAGGGGTTGATATTTAAGCTGGTGAGCTTATTTATGATGCCCGAGTGGGGTATTGTGTCGAAGGCTTTTGCAAGGTCATGGTAGGCTGTGTGGACTACCTTCCCTTCGTCTATGGCCTTGATGACTGTTTCAAAGAAATTGACCAGGTTCAAGAGGCAAGATCTGTCCTTAACAAAGCCGAATTGGGTAGGATCCAGTGTTTGGAGGTTCCCAATGTCTTTGTTTATGAGTTCCATGATGATACGTTCCATAGCTTTGCAGACCAGGCTAGTTAGGCTTATAGGGCGATAGTTTCCGGGGACCGTTGTGGCACCACCTTTATGGAGTGGGACCACTGTTACTGTACGACATTCTTTGGGTATATATCCTGTTGTAAGGTTGAGACTGAACAGTGATTTTAAGTGAGGGTTCAGTTCTTCTTGGAGCTCATGTAAAACGCATCCCGGGACACCGTCCGGTCCCATTGATGCTGTGTTTTTTGCTTTGGAGAGGGCAGCTCTCACCTGTGCATCTGTGATGTCAGGGAGGCTACACTCTGTTGGGATAGTCATTTGCTCATTTGGGGGGGGAGAGGGGGGAGAAGTTTGCACTGAACCTGTCTGCCAGGATGTTGGCAATGTCTGTGGGTTCAGTGTATTTTTGTCATTTTGCACTAACTTAGAGCATATCTGGGAGTTTCCACCCAGGTTTCTGACATAACTAAAGAAGGCCTTGTGATTATCTTTAGCATCTTGTGCAATTTTTCTTTCGAAACTAGCCTTAGATAATTTTATGAGGGATCGTAGTTTTTTGCTAGTACTGATCAGAGTTGCCTTCCCTTTCAGGGATTTTGCTCTGTCATGTAGTAGCTTCCCCCTTCTGTTGTACAGCTTATTTATGGCTGGGGTCCACCAGACAGATCTCCTGTCTTTGGAGGAGTGTGTTTTGGTTTTATTTGGGATAGCATGATCCATGCATTCCTGTAGGTATCCATAGAATGCGTTTGTAAAGGATTCTGCGGTTTGGGCCGTATTTTCCACTGTCCCTGGGGCTTTGAAGGATTCCACCTTAGTTTTGAGAAGTGAAAAGTTTGCTTTTGAGAAGTTTTTGACCGTGGTTTCCTTTGCTGGGGGTGGGGATAGGATATCGATGTCCATAGTGATTAATTTATGGTCAGATCTTACCAATGAGGGGTATACCTCTGGTATGGAACATAGAGTCCCCATGTTGGTGATGATCAGGTCCAATATGTTTTCCCCTCTTGTGGAAGTGGTGGCCAGTTGTTCCATAGCATTTGAGTTTATAAATTCTAGGAACCATTGGGCTAGGGTGCTGGGGTTTGACTAGTGCTCCCAGTCTATGTTTGGGTAGTTAAAGTCACCCAATAGAATAGTGTTTGGAGAGACCTTCATATTCACCAGTGTCTTCAGGAAAGCCGAGTGGGGTTCCTGAGTTTGGGAGGGTGGTCTGTAGCAGGCTACAAACTGGAAGGCAGTTTTGCCCACTGTTAGTTGCACATGGATGGTCTCAGATGCTTCATGTAGTGCCACTAGCCTGGAGGTATGAGTATCTTTGATGAATATGGATACTCCCCCTCCTCTTGTGGTTTTACTTTCTGAAATCAAAATAAGGCATTGTTTTTCCAGGGAAAAAGCCTTGAATAAAATGTGGTGGCATACAGGGCAGAGCTGATACAGAGAAACCCTTGGAAGAAACTATGTACCTAACTTTCCAGATCCAGTAGCAGGTCACAACTGCATGGACTATTGTGGGTCCTGTGCATAATCCCCAGATAAGAATCAGTCTTTTCCTTTCTCACTGAGTTGTTAATATAATACTAGGTAAATTGGTTGTTCTGCATTGTATGCCTATGTGCTCAAAACATCACCATCATAGTGTTTTCCTAGTTGAAAGGAAAAAGAGCTGCCCTTGAGGTAAGCCAGGTACTTCACTATTCGGAAACTCTTTTTTGGTCCAGTGGCAATGATATCTACACAGAATGCAGAGAATTCATTTCCCACAGAAGAGGCAGTGCTTTTCTTTCTCATTGATTTCTTAACACAAATACAAGGTTAAGTGGTTGTTTGGCATTGCGTGCTTGAGTTAAAATCATGGTGATTTCTTAGATGAAAGGATAAACAAATAATCTTGGGGGAAACCAGGTACCCAACTGTCCACAGTGTCAGTGACAATCACATGGAATGTGAGGTATCCAGAGTTCAATCTCTAGACAAAGGTCAGTGTTTTCCTTTCTCACTGTGTTGTTAATACAATACTAGATTGACTTGTTATTTTGCAATGCATTTACAAAAGGTAGATATGCTAATATATGGGGTCTATGTTATAAGAGTGAGGATTTCAATATTTGAACACCATATGGGTGACACCAAATCAAAATCGAATATTGAAAAGCTCGCAAGTGTGAACGGAGATGACCGTAGGGAATTCTTCCCTTTACTTCAACATAGTGTGATCTCGGAGTTGGTTTATTTAAGTAGCAGGGGTGTGGGAGGTGCAGTGGGGTTTGCCCCCCTGCTCAGGGCAATCAGGTAGGTTTTTGTTTAATTTTTACATTTTTTTATTTTTGTTTCGAAGTTTCACAACTTCGCTCATATGGTGTCGCCCATATGGTGTTCGAAGTTGTGAAACTTTGTTCTTATAATATAGACTCAATATATGACTATCTACAAAACAGCATGTTTTTGATATGTATGCCCATACTAAAGCAATGAAAGTGCCCAGATGAGATGCAGTTTTAGATAATTCCAGAATGAAAGATACAGTCAAATTGGAATTTAGAATCAAATATCACATTGCCCAGGGTAATAATTGCATGAAGTATGGTGCTGTGCAGGCTAATGCTAATTCAGCAGCACGGGTACTACTGCCAACCAAACAGGCAAAATTGTACAATTTGCATCATATGTTAAGGAAGATAAAATTAAATAGAAATGATCAACCTTATGCTAATGAGCTCCATAGCAAATGCAAATGGAGCAAGCAACATATTGGAATGACTCAGAAAACTATAAAAACTGTGTAATCAATTACACCTGAAAATGATTTTGTCCACTGACATTCATTATTGAGCAAGAGGAGATGAGAGAAAGAGAGAGAGAGAGAGAGAGAGAGAGAGACTGAATTAAGATGTTTTGTATAGTAGCTGCCTTAGCCTAGAAAGAAATATTAGAAGGCATACTCACAGCCAGTGTCTACAGCTGGGTATGGTGTCACTGTCCGCATCACAGAAATATCTGACTATACCTAACATACTATTACTTCCACTTCAGGGCCACAGTAGACTGCTATCAATTGAACAGAGACACCATATGGCAGCTGGCATATATGGTTTATCATCATAAGCTTGACAAGCAGAAGGTCAACCAGTGACTAAAACATTTCCCCAAAAGTTGGCATGCCAAGTACCGGCATACCCCAAAAAGGACCAAACACCAAAACTTCTTAGCATTCCAGACCCAGGATCAAGAGATGACAAGTGTTGAGAAATGTGTGTGTGAGTGTGTGTGTGTGTGTGGGGGGGGGGGGGGGGGTAAGTTTGGACAGTCTGTAATGTCTGTTTTCAATGTTATGATTATCTACAAGTGGGAACTGTATAGCTCAACTTGACCTTCTGGGCTTCGAGCATGTGATAGTAAATCAGTATATACTTGTCAACTTCACACAGAATTCTGTGTGATGCATGAAATATAAATCATTGTGGACACCAAGAACTTGCTGCAGGAGAAGATCATGTGAGCCAAAGGAGAGTGCAATACACTGTGATACTAGCAAAGTGGTAGCATTTCGTCTACAGCTATGTTCTAGATTAGAAAATCAAAGAATAAAATTGATGCATACTATACTATACCCAGGCTATACTAAAGTATGTGGATGAGACTGTATGATTGTGATATGGCCTGAAGATTTGGGGAGGTGAATATACTGTGTAGGGAGGGGTGGTTCTTGCTGAGAGTGGTAAGTGTCCAGTAACACAAGGTATGTATTCAAAAATTATGGCAGGGGACACAGCTCCTGCAGATGTGGTTGTAGAGTGCATGTGTGTGTGTGTGTGTGTGTGTGTGTGTGTGTGTGTGTGTGTGTGTGTGTGTGTTTTGTGAGTGTGTATATGTGTATGTGTGTGTGTGTGTGTGTGTGTTTGTGTCAGGAGTTGTGGGGGTCTCTTGTGTTAAGACCATTACTCTGATTAACTGTGCCCACATGGGCAATGCTACATCAACCAAAATGGCTTCCACTCCATCAACTACCAAATGGTGTGCCATGCACAGGTCATCACATGCACTGTATTTGTGTCTAGTCAAAACAGTTACCACAATTCCCACATCTTGCATACATCTGACTTCTACTAGCAATTTGTGCTGTGTAATTGGACAATCTCATATGCGATGCCAGATATGTCTTGGAGCCATGTCTTATAGCCCACATATGGAATCCACAACATGGGTAAGATGACATAAAACTCCCTATTGTTGCAGATCTGAAACATAGCTGAGTTGTATTTGGATTGATGTAGACCCATTTCTTCTGCTTATGTTCCTCTGGTGAAACAATGCAATATGCTCAGTAGACCGGCCGGGTATTACTCACTCTACAATGTGGCACAGCATGATCATATTTATTTACTAACATTTGTTAACCGGGAGTGTCCGACTGGACATAGGTCCATTTTCAGCGGAGGCCTGAGGAGAAAAGCTCCACAGTTAAATAGACAGTAGTTACATTGGATTACATAGCAATTAACAATTTAACATAGCAATTACTTACAACATATTTATAGATGAAGAACATAGTACATCAGTAGACAACTAGAATCTTTATCTGTGAAGTACATAACAGACACCAACAAATGTTACAATAAGAAGTTCCTGCTGTATAATAAGTACTAAGCTTTTGAGCAACTGAGCTTGCTATAATCAAGGCAGTTAGTGGAGTGGAAAGAAAGGTAGTGGTTGGATGGGGTGGGTGATATTAGAGTGGGAGTTGCAAGGGCATAGCCAGAATGTTTTTAGGTGCGCTTTTAGTAAAGTTTTGAAGTGGGTGCATGATGGTATGGAGGTAATTGTGGGTGGGAGGGAGTTCCATAATTTGGCTATGGTGCAAGAGAATAGAGCTTCACCAGCAGAGTTACTGGCTTTAGTGATCTGCAAGTTATTTTTGTTGCTGGATCTTAGTGGTCTGGTGGTGTGATAGGGTTGGAGTAGATTCTGGAGGGATGGGACATTTAGTGAATGGTTTACTAGTTTGTGGGCGAGTGAGAGTTGATACCATTGAAGGAGGTGAGGGAGTTCAAGCCAGCCCAGTTCAGTAAGTGAGAGACAGCGGTGACTACGGTAGGATGCCCCTGTGGCAAATTTGGCGATTTTGTTGTAGCAGGTCTCTTGCTTGTTTAGATCACATTGCCTTAGGTTGGTATATATTGGAGAGGCATAAAGTAGGGTGGAGATAAGGTGGGAATTTGCTATTGAAATCTTTGCTGCTTTGGTGGGAAGTTGCTTATTTCTGTATAACACTCCTAGTTTTTTGTGGACTTTTTTATGGTCATGGATATGTGAATGTCAAATTTTAGTTTATTGTCTATTTCCACTCCTAGCAATTTGGTGTGTTCAATTGGATATATAGTGGTGTTGTCTTTTACTGTGATGTTAAAGTGAGAGTTGTTTTGAGTATGTTTGGTGTGTTGGAAGATGAGTAGTTTAGTTTTCTTTGTTCATATAAATATAGCTAGAGCAGAAAATTGACATTGCAGGACAAGATGCACTGGAGCCAGTGCTGGAAACGATGCCAGTTGAGGAGTCATTATGTAATTTGTTGCAGGAGAAGACCATGTGAGCCAGATGACAGTGTTAATACATTGTGGCTCTGGAAAGTGGTAGCACCTGGTCTACAACTATGGGTCAGATTTGATCAATAAAGATTAAAACTAATGCATACAATACCACACCCAGGCTATGTTTAAAATATGTGAATGGGAGTGTATGATATGGCCAGGGGAATGAGGGGGGGGGGGGTAAATATACTGTGTAGGGAGGTATGGTGCATCCTGAGAGGGGTAGGTGTATAATAACATTAGGCATGTATTCAGAAAGCATGTCAGGGGAGACAGCTCCTACAGATGCGGTGGCAGAATATGTGTGTGTGTGTGTGTGTGTGTGTGTGTGTGTGTGTGTGTGTGTGTGTGTGTGTATACATGTGTGTGAGAGACAGGTGTTGTGGGGATCTCATGTGAAAGGGATGTGAACCATGGGTGTCCATGGCTACAACCGTGATCTTTCTGAGGACTGGCATGGGTGCCAACATACACTGACAAAGATGACAGTATACTGTGAGACTATGATCAGATGCCTGTGGCCTTTGCGTTATTGACATATACTAGACTAGTGAACACCAATGTCATACTTTAGCAGGCACACCTGTAAAGGTGGAGGCACAGGAGACACAGCAATAGGAACTGCTTTTAGCCATACATATATAAGCAGCTGAGGAACTCTAGTGTCAGCCCAGCATACCAATGAGGTCAGCTATGTATTAAAAGCCATAATGTATGTCCTCATGCAGTCAGCATAGTATACCTGTCATCTTTCCATTGGCTGTGGCAGCATTTGCCTTTGTGTGGATGAATGCTCTTCACATCCTTTAAGTAGTGCATATTAGGGTATCCATCCCACTCAGTGATTGGGAGATAAGGCAGTGACATTCACTGGTCTGCATCTCTTGACCCTTACCCTCCACTTATGAAGTGCAAATGCATTGGTTCATAGGTTCATTGGTTGGTACTAGGCTATCAGCCCTAGGGCCTATACAAGCCTAGCCATAACAATTCCCTGGCTATTTCTTCCCACACTATTTACTTCCCTGGACCCCTGTCTTGCAGGGCGACTGACGTGATTCCCAGGGTGAATTTCCTTTTTCCCATCCAATAGTCAAGGTTCCTTTTGAAGAGGACCAAAGAGGCACTTTGCTTGACATGTATGGGCAATCTATTCCAGATTCTGGGGAGTCTCTGGGTCAGGAACCTATCCCTCCAGCATGTTTTGTTTATTGTGATGACAAGGTTTAGATCCCTGAAGTGTGTGACTCTGAGTGTAGCATGTCCAACAGCTCTGGGTTTGACATGGCCTTGTATGTTAAGCAGAGATCGCCTCTGAGTAGACGATATGTGACAGAGTATAGCTGGTGTTGTTTAAGGCGGCCAGTGTAGGGTATCTGCTTTAGGCCTGTGATTCTTTTAGTGAAGTGTTTCTGTGGCCTTTACAGTTGTTGCAGATGTCTTGAGAGGTGCATACCAAATGGGGCATTGTATTCTATAATGGGTCTAATGAGGGATGAGTACAGTGGGACAATGACCTCATTTTTTCTGAACGAAAAGCCCTTAGTGATGAGGTGTGCCACATAGAAGGATTTCCTGACTGTTGTGGCAATGTGGTTATCGAAGGTGAGACCACTGTCCACCTGTGTCCTTAAGTCTCTTATCACACTTTCAGTGTTTAGTGTACTGCCAACTATATGGTAATTCACGGGTACATGTTTTTTCACAAAGGGGATAACTATACATTTCTTGGCATTGAGCTTGAGCCCATGGCTCTGGCACCAATAATCTGTTTCTGTAAGGCCCTTTTGTAGAGTATCCACATCATTTGGGGATTCAATAATGGCTCCCAGTTTGTAGTCATCTGTGAACTTTGTTAGCCAGAGTCCCTTAGTGTTGGCCTGCACTTCAGAGAAGTAGATGCCAAACAAGAGCGGTCCCAGGACTGAACCCTGAGGTACTCCACTTGTCACTTGTCTGGAGCTGGATTTGGAGTTGGCTACTTTTACAGAGTGGGTTCTGTCAGTAAGCCTTGGGTGACATAGGGATTAATGCCCAGCTTAGTAAGTTTATCTATGATTCCAGAGTGGGGGATGGTGTCAAAGGCCTTGGCAAGGTCTAGATAGACTGTGTGAACGACCTTACCATTGTCCATGGCTCTGGAGACTGATTCGAAGAAGTCAATCAGGTTCAGGAGACAAAATCGGCCCCTCACGAACCCAAACTGGATGGGGTCCAGTGTTTGAAGGTTGCCAATGTCTTTGTTTATAAGTTCCATGATAATACGCTCCATGGCCTTGCAGATAAAGCTCGTCAGACTAATGGGACGGTAGTTTCCGGGATCCAAGCTGGATCCCCCCTTGTGGAGTGGGATAACTGTAGCTCTGCGCCACTCAGTGGGCATGAAACCTGAGGTGAGGCTATGATTAAACATGACACTTAGGTGAGGTGCCAGTTCATATTGTAGTTCATGTAGTACACAGCCCGGGATGTCATCTGGTCCCATGGATGCTGTATTCTTAGCTTTGGAGAGTGTGTTTTTTACCTGTGTGGCTGTTATTACCAGAATTTGGCAATCTTCTGGTATTGAGATGGTCCATTTAGGGGGTGAGAGGGGGGTGACATTGGCACTGAATCGATCTGCCAGGATATTGGCAATATACTTGTGATCAGTAAATTTAATGCCATTCTGTTTTAGCTCAGAGCAGATCTGAGCATTGCTATTTAGATTATTGACATAGTTATAGAATGCCTTGTGGTTGTCTTTGGAATCTTTGGCAATTTTATTTTCGTAACTAGTGTTGGCAGATTTTATGTGGGATCTCAGTTTCTTACTGAGGCTGGTAAGGGAGTTTTTTGCATTCTGGGATTTTCCTTTTTTTCTGCAACAGTTTTTTTCCTTTTGTTGTAAAGTTTGTTTATGGCAGGGTACCACCAGATTGGCTTCCTTTTTTGGGATGAGAGCATTTTGGTTCTATTTGGGATGGCATGATTCATGCATGAGTGGATGTGCTCATACAGTGCCTTAGTGTAGGATTCAGCAGTTGAACTTTCAGTTCCCATCGGCATAGGTGTCATGACATTTGTCACTTCAGACTTGAGTATCATGAAGTTGGTTTGAAGTTTTTTTTTGAGATTTCCTTACTGGGGGGTGGGGGTGGGGGTGGGATGTGAATGTTAAGGGTAATTAGCTTATGGTCAGACCTGACTAACGAGGGGGTGACCATAGGTGTGGAGCATTGATTTCCCATGTTGGTAATGACCAGGTCTAGAATATTAGAGCCCCTGGTCGGACTATGGATTAGTTGATCCAGGACATTGGAATTTATGAATTCCAAGAACTGTCGGGCAAAGGTGTTGGTACACAAGTAGTTTTCCCAGTTAATGGCAGGGTAGTTAAAAATCACCCAGTATTAGGGTGTTTGGTTCTATCTTAATATTTTCCAGTGTGTTTAGAAAGGTGTAGTGAGAATCTTGGGGCATGGTGTGGCTGCATCTCAGATGTGCCTATTAAGAAGAGATGGTGTTGTGAATTATCTGTGCTCCCTTAATTTGATTTAGTAACATAAGTTAATAATAGCAACTTGGTGCATCAACATCAAAGACATGGGGAGGTGCATATATCTGTCCTATCACAAGCAGGCCTCTGCCTAGTTCAGTGGCTGTTATGTCTCCCTAGATACAGACAACAGAAGCTCTTCCATGGCTGTCAAAGTGGTCTGCAACAATGGATCCCAGTCCATGGCCATTCTTTCCCTGGCAGTGGCAGGAGCCTTCTGGCAGGCTTACATCACTCAAGGTAACTCACATTGTGAAAAATAAGCCAAGATTAAAAACAAAAGTACAAAGAACAAAATATGGCTCAAAGTAACATCAGTGAAAATAACATTTAATGAAATGCAATGCCTGAAGATGCACTTTTATATGTAAAAGCTTGTATTTTATTAAACATTATTTTTACTTGAGTTGTTTTGAACAGGACTTTTGTCCTTCTGGTGGGCGTGGAAGATCATGTGAGTGATCCTTTACTGGCATTGCCAGATCTCCCTTTTGAGACCCCGGACAGCATTAGCATCTTCCATCAGCTCACACTACACATGTTCATGCATGTCACAATCCCTTTTACCTGTCTGTAGTGCCTGTTGCCCATGCAAACAGAGGTTCCTGATAGCTTTCTGCATCTGCCTGGGAAAACTTTTCTAGGTATTTTCTTTATTTTGGCAAACCAAAAAGTCAGATCAAAGCTCCAAACATCTAAGACATTTAATTCATGGACATATACAAGTAAAGGTTTGTATGTTTGTGGTTTTGTTTTTTCGTTACTTTGGCACCATGTCAACATCTGCAAATGTGGACATAAACCTATGGTCAGTGAGAAGGTGTCTCATATGCAGTATCTGTTGAAGTGAGCACACTCCCAAATTATACCATGTTTGCAACCTCCTGTCTTAGTACACCATTACATGACAGGTCCCCATACCATTTCAATAAGGTGGTCAGGGAAAGGAGCTAATACTAGCATGCACATGCATTAGCCCACCAGTGTACAGCCATTGCATGCTCCACATATCAAAACCAACTCAGTATCAGTTAACTTGAGCTCAAGTCCCGCCTCACATTGTCTAGCATGTTCCAGATATGATGGAAATGCACTAATAGTATTCATTGCAGCACTATCCTATCTGTCAGTGCTGCATAGCAGCTGCTGTAACGCACTTCACACCAAGCCACAGTCACTACCAAGGAGGGCTCTGCTGCTCACACCTAAAAAAACAATTCCATGCTGTTGCTGTTACAGCACATTTTTTACTCTTTACACAGTTGTCTACAGTTGGCTTAGAAGCCCCCCAAAAATTCCACATTTAAGTAATCATTCCACATACCTATATATGGCATATTTGCCCTTACCCTATCATATGCTGCATCATGCTGTAATCTCCAAAGCATTGTGGTAATGCACTGCAATGTTCCATCACAATCTTTAGCATTAGCCTAGCACTGAGCAGCATATCACCATCACCGACAATGATGCCATAATATGAGAAAAATGATTGATTTCATCAACTTGTCGCCTTTCTGGTGTCTTTCAAAGGGGATCCATTATTTGCCAGCTTGGGAGCACATAGTTAATAGACCACCTAGCTTTTCTAAGGATGGTCTACACCTCTCCCCTCTATACTTTCAAATACTGGCTAAACCTTTATCCACCCCCTAGTGCCTTTTTTAGGCAATGCCAAATTGGCAAACCTACCGACATAGCAAAATCAACTCAGCTGATCTTTAAAGTGTTAAAGTGTTACTGCTCAATGCCAAGAACCTAAAAAAAAAATACTCTCCCACCAAGCCTGCCTTGCACTCAAGAACATAGACATCTATGAAGTTACAGAGACATGGTTTAAAGTGATTAATATAAAGTCACAAAAAGGAGCAGAAGCCAGTGAACAAAACAAATGTATCAACAAAACATAGGACCAGCCAGGCAGTTGAAGTAGCTAAAAAGAAAAACTTTAATATAAGCAAAAATAAAAATAAATAAAAGATAAGTGATTTCGTATCTACACAGGGTACTTCATCAGATGTAAACACAATAAAACAAGCCTTAACTTAAATAGTAATGTCTTAAGCCATGCCACTTCAGCACAGGTCTTATTGGTGTGAATTCATTTAACCGTTTCCTCTAGTTGCTTGTAGAATTGTCATCCACTTAATTTCAGTACATTCTGTACATTTTCTTATAAGTCCTTATATCACTCCCTCTTAAATTAGATTTACTTAACTCCAAAGCCATACATTTAAAGCTATGGTCATTTCCTGCATACATAACATGCTTCAATAATGCGTTTTTACTATCACATTTATTAATAGAATGCAGATGCTCTCTTAATATGATCTCTCAAGCAGCAATTCATCTTACCACTATAAAATGATTGACAGATATCACATACTGCCAGGTATACTAAATCACTTTTAGCACAATTAGCATAAATGTTACAGTAGAATATATGTGAAGTATCAGGATGCATAAACTGATTATCAGTTCTGATATATTTATAAATATTGCACCCTTGGCATGGAAATGTCCCAGTTTTACTTATTCTTAAATTGTCCTTTGTTTCAGACATGTTATTTATGCAGGACATGACCATAGCTTTAAATTTATGGCTTTGGAGTTAAGTAAATCTAATTTAAGAGGGGGTGATATAAGGACAAGTACAGAACATATGGAAATTAAGTAGATGACAATACTACAATCAACTAGAGGAAAAGGGTTAAATGAATTAATTCCAACTAGACCTGTGTTGAAGTCATGTGAATTAAGATGTTAGTATTTAAGTTAAGGCTTATTTTATTGTTTAGATCTGATTAAATACCCTGTGTAGATATGAAAGTGCTTATCTTTTATTTATTTTTATTTTTGCTTATATTAAAGTTTTTCTTTTTAGCTACTCCAACTGTCTGGCCGGTTCTATGTTTTGTTGATGGTTTAAAGTGGCAGTAAGTAACTCGACAGTACAAGGTTTCAATACCTTCTACATTTTTAGACCAGTAGCTGCACAGGCAAGAGCTAAAGGAGTAGGCGTTCCAATATATATCAATAACAAGCATACATCAAGGGTGGTGCAACAGGATGGCATGCTAGAGTTTCTCCATGTGTAGATCACCACAAAGAAAATCCCATACCATATCCTAGCCAGCTATATGTCACCCTGCATGTACCAAAAAGCTCACAATGCATACTTGAACCTATTGGATATACTTACCATTCAACCTACCACCCTACTAATGGGAAGCTTTAATTATTCCTCTATAGACTGAGACTCGTACACTGCCTCAACTTTATAGGTACAGAGATTCTTGAACTTTGTAAATACAAACACTCTTGACCAAATAGTGAATACGCTCACTAGAGGCTTCAACATTCTGCTTACAATTTTCAGAGAATGCTGACAACCCCCCTCAATGTCTCATCCTACCTGGTAAGGTCCAAATATAAAGCTTTCTACGTTGAAATCAAAATCATCTCTGTAATCCCATTAAAGCCATTGACAGTTAGGAATTATTCCAAGGCAAATTACCTGTTATTAAGTTGATGGATTGTCAAAATTCCATGCCCATCCAAGCCCCGAGAATGCAGCAACCTATGCTGATTTACTCTGAGAAACTCTGTGCAAGCATGTCAGTGACTGCACAAAAGCTACTGTACCTACCAGAAGTAAGCCTAGCATGAGCCGAAGAAACAAACTGCCCTGATGACATCCAAAATTAAGCAAGATATAAAACAAAAGGAAACAAAAATACGACAAAAATCAGGAAGGGTAATTCCCATTAAAAAATAGAAACTCTGTCATCAAAGTAAATAGGTAGCTAAGATGGTTAATTAGGTCAATCAAAGCCATGTTTGAGGTTAAGATAGATTCACAGGTCAAAGATAGCCATAAGGCCTTCTACAGTTATGTCAGACTTCAAGGGCAGCACACAGCAATGAAACTTTCTCATCAGATTGAATAGGCAACTAACAGGGCTAATTAGGACAAGCAAAGACAACTATGAGGTTAAAATAGCTTCCTAAATGAAAGATAACCATGAGGCCTTCTACAACTGTGTCAGAAACTTGGAGGGCAGCACAAAGGGCAGCACAAAGCAATGTTCTGAACTTGAGGTTAATGGTGACACATTCATTGCACCTGATACTATAGCAAATCTGTTAGCAAATAAAGTCAGTTCCAACTTTTACCCCTCTCAGCCCCAACCATCCTTTCAAAAATACCCTCAAACATATCCCCTACATCTATAACTAGGGAGCATGTACTGGTTACACTCACTAAAGTCAAGAACACGTCCTCAGCTGGCCCCAGTAACATCACAGGATGCCCACTGAATAGTACAATATTTGACTTATCAGGACCTCTGGAGTCATTATTTAACTTTAGTCTTAAAACAGGCTTGTGCCACATGAATAGAGGATTGCAAATGTCTTCTCTCTTCATGAGGAAGAGCATTCAACTGATTCTGGAAACTGCAGGCATATTAGTCTAGTCTAATTTGCAAAGTCATGGAAATAATTACTATGGAAATTATCAACAAGGACAAAGGAGACCTCCAGACACTGGATCCATCCCGGTTTGGGTTTGTCAGAGGAAGGTCATGCTTACTTAATATGGTGGACTTCTTTGAAAAGATCACTAAGGCAATCAATGAAGGAAAAATTGTGCATACTTTGATACAATACCCAACTTTTTCATTGTCAACAAACTTAATGGAACTAGATATAAAACTCTTTATAACATGCTAGATATCTAGCTGGCTCGCTGATAGGACTCAGGAGGTTAGAATCAGTGAGGCCACCTACACAAAGAGACTAGCCACCAGTGGAGTCCCACAAGGCTCTGTGCTTGGCCCACTTCACTTTGGCATCTACTTCTTGGATGCCAAATCCAATGTTAAAGGCCTTTGGCTGACCAAGTTCATAGATGATTGCAAACTGGGAGCAGTCATTGAATCTGCCCTGAGATAAAGACACCCTTCAGGAAGGTATAATACAGAACAGCAGTTGGTTCCAAAGCCATGGCTTAAAACTCAATACCAAGAAATGCATTATAGTACCTTTTGGGAAGTCTACCACCCCGGGCAAATACATCATCAATAAAATACCTTTAAAAGTTGATTCACAAGTCAGGTACCTCAGAACTTATTTAGATAGTAACCTAGGGCTTGACCAACATGGGTCCAAGGTAGTAAGAAAATCCTTCTCTGTTGCTAAATTTATATGCAACAACATGACATGTAGGTCCATAGTTGTCATCATACCACTGTACTTGGCCCTCATTAGACCCATCATAGATATAATGCTCCCTTCAATATGTACCTGACTAGACTTTATCCACAAGGGCCCCATACAAAAACAACACAGGGAGTAAACACAATGTCCTATGCTGCAACTCAAAGCCTTGTCTCTTTTCTCAGTTTCATATAAACTTATGAGGTGATCTGTGCCTGGCATACAAGGCATCTCTAGACACTGTTTTGATGAATCTTTTGCACATCCACAAAACAAACAGCATCAGAAACACTGGATTAAAAGACATACATTTTGCTTGTCACATAAATAGGACATGTCAGAGAGACAGATATGTTTCTCATACAATTCCTACTCTCTGGAATAGGCTTCCAATCCATGTGAAGCACAGCATGGACCAGTGGATGGGTAATCTGAAATTAACCCGTTGTCTGGCTCCTATATCTCTGATGGACAGAGGCAGTCAGTAAATCACCACTTCTCCTTTTTTTGGCTTTTCCCGGTTAGGGGTTGCCACAGTGGAACTCTGGTCCGCTAATGATTGGCAGTAGATTTTTACAGTGCCAAGGTGCCAGCCCGATGCCCAACCCTCAGCGAAGACACGCCCATTCTACACATGTCTTTCAAACGCCACTCAACCACCTATATAATGCCTATATAATTCAAATTTGTGGGTTACATTTGGGTTGTACAACTAGGCTTATAAGGGTCCTAGTGGTCGGCAGCCTTGTATACACATATGAGCCTATAAACTTTCCTGTGCCCATCCATCAACAGGTAATATGGAACAACCACCATCCACTAATAGCAAAATAATAGCAATGTAAGACATATATTCATCCTTCATGTTACTGTGACATGTACACTTAATAAAGACCTATAGAATATCTTTTCCACAGTGGAGTAACTTCTTTGATATGGTCTACAAGTCATTTACTCTTCAGCCTCTTTCCCTGTGGTACTTGGGGCCATTGATTGTACTTATATTCCCATTAAGGCTTAATCTGCCACATGTAGCATCCAGTAAATGAGATCGATGGAAATCCTTGCCATAATTTTCAAGGAGGTTATGTAGTTTGCAGTGTATGGAGTATAATATGCAATGTATATGCGTACCATCCAGTCAGTTCCCTTGATTCACGTATGTGAACTATACCAGCTTTTCATCTAGTATGAGTTATTGCATAGCCACCTAGTTAGTTGCTGTACAGCCTGTCATACACAGAGTCCTGGATATGTTATTCCCATACATGTATGTCGCAGGTCAGCCATAATGGTGTCCACTGTTGTTTGTTTTAAGCAATGCAGAATATGTTTAGCAACTGTTGCTGATGAGCCTCCCTCCCCCATATGTAGTCCCCAGACCAAAGTGGAGATGATTTATAAAACTGCAGTGTCATACACAGAATCAGTGTTCAGAGATTCCTGAAGGTTCTTCATTGCTGCTTTAATACATCTGGTAGCACTCTGTACTATGCAATGAATACCTGAGGTAAGATATCTGTGGTCTGTGTCATGTTATACAATAAGGAGGTATGACATCAGGTACAACATCAGAACTTAAAACCATTGCCTGACATACCTATGGCAGCAGCTGCAGAACAGTGGGATGAAGAACCATCAGAGAAACCAGTTGTAGTGGTGCCCTTCATGAGACAGAGGTGGACACAAAATGTAGCAGCACTTTAAAGAGCGGCTTCTGGTCTACAACTATGGGTCATGACATGGATGATACAGAATAAAACTGACACATGCATTAACACCACCATGATATGCATTATAGTGCACTGACAGCCGTGCTTTCCTTACCCACATAGGCCAGAAGGATGGAAAGGGCATTGTGACCATTATTTACACTGGCAGGGTGGGTCATAGTGACAGTGGGCAGCAATAGTGTTATAGGTGTAAGGGAAATAAGAGCTGGATGTGATAGCTTATCATTTGAGAAGGACACCGTGGGAAGTCAGAGATCACATTCTCCAGTGTCTGAGTAGAACTTCCATGATGTGAATGCTGACCAGGTGTAGAGTTTTAAAATGCAGTATCAAAACTGGAGGCATCCTGTCTAATAGATTGTGTATCATATCTTGATCGGACCATGTCATGCCATGTCTTCCTATGTGAGGAGGCAATAAATGACCAATATCCATGACTTTGCAAATGGGAATAGCTGTGTGTGTGTGTGTGTGTGTGTGTGTGTGTGTGTGTGTGTGTGTGTGTGTGTGTGTGTGTGTGTGTGTGTGTGTGTGTGTGTGTGTGTGTCCACTTTGGAGTTAATGAGGATTACGGGTCTACTTTATACCCTCAAAACACGTAAAACACGAATCCGAATCGTGCGACACATAAAGAGCGAACTGCGGATACATCGAACGTACTAAAGCGCGAAAATTTAAACTTTGAACCATCATAGTCAGCCAACCCACCACCCGCAACACACTAACTACCCAAACACAGTAAAAAAAAACACATACATACACTAACCAAATCCCTACTTCTAACCCTAAATTAAAGCACCAAAATCCTACTGCTAAACCTACACTACAACCACATACACAACTGTCTATGCACTATCCTTAACCCCTCCCTAACCCTAAGATCTGTAACTACCGCACACTTCTCCTACGGAGCTATACCAAAACAAACTAAATATTCCACACACATACACTTAACAAAACCCTACACTAAACCTTACATACATTACCTACACAAAACCTTACATACACTACCTACCTATGCACTTACCTTAACCCCTCTTTAACCCTAAGGTCCGTAACTATCGCACACTTATCTTACGGAGCTATACCACAGACAAGCCAACTATGTGATTTTGATATTTCCCCTTTTGCGGTTTCATTCGTTCGACATATTCGCGGTTCGCTCTTTCCGTGTCGCACAATTCGGATTCGGGTTTTACTGCTTTCGAGAGCTTAAAGTAGACCTGAGAATTACAGATGCCATCTATATTGCAGAATCCTTTGCTGCTTGCTGGTGCTATCAAGGAAAGGGCTTCTGGCATTTAAGACAAGTAATGTCAAGAGATTCATCCTTCTCCTCCACTGTTTTCTAATATGCAGGGGATATGTCTATGCCCTGCAATTTTATTATTGCTGATAGTGCCATTATGTAAGCTGACTGCATCATGTGCATGTCACCATGATTGTCAGCCACAGGTGATATAATGACATCAGGCATGTGCAGATCTGTTATGTCTTTCCTACCAAGACATAGCCCAGATACTGCAAAAACCTGATTATTTGCATAACTCATACATACACACATACTTTGTGGTCTGTGTCATGCTACACAATAAGGTAGAATGAAAGCACATACAACTGCAGAACATAAAAGCACTGCCTGATATGCCTGTAGCAGCAGCTAAAGAACAGTAGGGTGTAGTTGTAGCTGCAACTGCTATGTGCATAAGAAACTGATATGCATATGTGCTTTGTTGAATAAACTATTTACAAGTTGAAGAGTAATGAAATATGTATTATAAACCTGGTGCATTCCCTTCAGACACTTGATCAGCTGTACACCCACACTCAAGTGATCTACCAGCTATGGTGGTACTGTCCCTAGTGATGTCCTGTGCCCTGGTCATGGCATGCTGCATAATACTGATAACCTTTAAATGCACCTGTACTACTGTACACAGCACTGATGCCCTGTACCTCTGCCTTCTAAATATTTTCTGAGAAAATCTAGACTGAGACAAAGAAGCATGCTCATAAAACTCTTCAATACCGAACAAAACACAAATCTCCTTTCCTAGCCTTTACTCTGTATCTAACCCTGTCTGAAAAATACTCACACGAAATACAAAACTTTCATAGAAGTGAAAATGTTAGTTTTATTCTCCACTTTCACTTACCCTATATCCAATAAAACACAATGTGATAATTCCACCATATAACAAAACCTTTATTTGACCAATAGCACCATTTAAATCTTTACAATGAATGTAACCAGGGAACAAATAAACTGTACCTATATATATATATATATATATATATATATATATATATATATATATATATATATATATGTACATATGAGTGCTACAGAATCCTGAAAGCCCAAAATCCTGAAGACCAAAATCCTGAGACCAAAATCCTGAAAGTTCAAAATCCTGAAAACTCAAAATCCTGAAAACACACAGGATACCAACACTTACTATATTCCAGCACAAGTACATACAGAAACAAATAAAACACAAACCATAATATTCTTCTCCAAGTATAAACAGGGGGCAAGCCCCCCTGTACCCCACACCCTCTGCTACTTAAATATATCAACTGTGAGATTGCACCTAGTGTCCTGAAGTGCAGTCTCAGAGTTGTTATATTTAAGTAGCATTGGGTGTGAGGGGTGCAGAGGGGCTTTCCCCCTGCATATAATTGAAGAGTAACATGTTTCTGTATGTACTTGTGCTGGAATATAGTAAGTGTTGATATTCTGTGTGTTTTCAGGATTTTGAGTTTTCAGGATTTTCGGCTTTCAGGATTCTGTAGTGCTCCCATGTGTGTGTATATATATATATATATATATATATATATATATATATATATATATATATAGATCTAGGACATTTGAACGAAAGTTCAAAAGCCCGAATCCATTATCACTGAACACACTTTAACAAAAGCGTTTTCATCGAAAAAGCTCTTTGATTAAAGTATGTTTAAAAAAAACACACGCAAAATCTACTTGAATGCAGGGGGGCAAGCCACCCTGCACCCCTCACCAATGTGGGGGCTAGCCCCTCACACTGCCCTGCTGTAATATTATAACTCCAAGTTCGCACTATAGTGGGGAAAGGGAATTTTCGCTTACCGCACCTTAGTATGGCTGGAACAACAAGCATACTTACACGAAAATGCTGCTTCGGTGAACAACACTTTCATGCAAGTATGCTCACCAAATTGAGATTCGGTGAAAGATGCAGTCAAGCATCTGTGCAGATCCCATATATATATATATATATATATATATATATATATATATATGTATATATAAATATATATATATATATATATATATATATATGTATATATATATATATGGATATATATATATATATATATATATATATATATATATATATACATATGTATACACACACACACACACACACACACACACAAAATGGTGTAAACTGTGGCTTGAGATGATTGTCACTGTTGAGGAGACACCCCGACCCCATGTGCAAAAATGGAAGAAAAGGGTTGAAGATGGATGGATAGATGAATATAGATACCCACACACTCACACAAAGATATATTTATGCATACATAGACAAGCACACACACACACACACACACACACACACACACACACACACACACACACACACACACACACACACACACACACACACACACATTCACACACAACAACTGTATGTATGTGTATATGGAGCTACGTTGAAAAGTCAGTAATCCAAAACTTCGAAATTCAGTCTGCCAAGTCTAGAATATCAAAGTTTTGGAACTTTGAAACTTTAATAAAATAAAAAAAAAAATAAAAAAATTATGCTTTTGCAGGGGACAATCCCCCCTGTGCCTCCCACACCCCTTGTTAAATAAATATTCTAACTCTGAGATAGCTCTACAATGAGGAAAATGGTACATTTCCCATTCCACGCTATACTGCGATCACCATTAAGAAAATTCAATGTTCCAAAACTTTGATATTCTGGTCTCGGCACACTGAATTTTGAAGTTTCGGAATTCCCAGCTTTCAAAGTAGCCCCATGTATGTATGTATGTATGTATGTATATATACATTAGATATCGCTATCTATATGTATTTATCTCTCTTTATATATGTATATACATATGTATGTGTTCTGAGGTTCCCCTTCGTTAGACATGAGAAACTTTGCTTTGACACACTTTTGATATAGCGTATTCACATATCACCTTAAGGTTCATATCATTTTGCATGAGTAAACAATCATACAAGCAGAAGGGAAATATGTAGATGTGCTACAGTGTAACATAAGGTTCTAATCTGTATAAGATTGTAGTAGTCACTTCATTTTTTGCCAGAATCGTAGTTATTTTAAATGGCTCTGTGGTCTATTTTGTATTGCAGAATTACTATAGAAAACACTAAAAGTAACATAAGATTACAGGGTTCTAGAATAGAGATCTCATGCTAAGTTGAGCTGTTTAAAAATCTAAATTAAATTGCAGAAGTGAACCTTGCTTTCCTTTTACTAGTTCACCTGAAACAAACAAATTAACTGACTAAATAAATAAAACACATGGCCATGGTGTTGCATTCAATCTTGTAAATGTGATGTACTACACTGAAAGCATTATTAAGGAAAAAAATCTCAGCATATTTGCCCAATACAAAAAGTCAAACTAGGTACTTAAGAAATAAAATAATTAACCCCATAGATATCTAAGCAACTAACAGATATGCATTTTTGGAATATACATATGCCCATACCTATCCTCAGTAAGAAATTCTCCTTCCGTTTATACTCTCCCAGTAATTATATCATTTACAGAGTTCTCCACATTTTATGAAAAGTACAATGTTTACTTTTTGCACAGAAATTAAGTAAATTCATAAGCAAGTGAACAAACAAATTAATTAATTAATTAGTAAAATACTACATAAAAAGTATAAGGCATCTTCTTTGCAAAAGTACTGACTAGACTAAATTCTCTGCACATTTTTTTTTTCTTTTTGTTAGTAGTACTTCTCTAACAACTTAGCATCAAGCTTACCAAATGCTGTAAAAGGACAGCTGAAGATAGTGCATTGCAGACCTAATCATTTTGCAGTAAACAACTACGATCATAACTGTCAACCTGCCATCTCCAAAATGAGGAACACTGCCTCTCATAATGTGGAACAAATTGGCAAAATGTGGAACATATACTGACAACTTATTAACAACTTCAACTAGAAAGGTCACAGAATGGTTAAATGTTCTTTTGATGAATTTACATTATTCAGTTGTATTTACCATGGATATCAGTTAAAACAATTCCTAACACTAAATGCGTTTTCACTGTGAAACTTTGAGAAACAGAGTTGTTAATACCCAAAATGAGGAACATTCCTCTCAATATGGTTTACTTGAGAGGTATGACTGTGATAGTAACAAAATTCTTTTCCATGTGGGACTTATTTTCTACCCTTGCACTCTTATCACAGTTCTGTTATTTTATTATTATTTTTTTTAATGTGTACTGTTAAATACTCTGCATCAAAGCTAAAAAAATACATATCTGTCAAAGCAAATACACAGTTATTATGGGGAGTTACGGTGCTTTGAAATTTGTGGAACTGTAATGCTTTGCTGCCTGGTGAATTTTAATAATATGCTGCAAAATGAAAAATATTCAGTGGTTTGGGCACCTTGGGAAGATGTATGATGTGTTTGCTATGCATCTGTGGAATTTGTTTGACAATTTGCTTTCTAAATTATTTCTGGAATGTCAGCAATTCCCTTCTTTCTTTTTGGTGTGATAAAACGTTTCTTTTTCTTTTTTATCTTTGGAAGAGTTTGTACTACAATTACTAATACATGGAACACTTTAGTCAGAAGTTATTTACATGACCCAGTTGGTACTGCTTGCACATTTCCGTTGGAGCAGCTTATACTGAAGGACATCTTCTGACTAAATAACCATCTTATCATGTTTTAAAACTTAGAAATTGATCTTTTTTGAATATATATTTACTGTTGTTTTATACTCAGTGAGAAAATATTGTACTTTTTGGAGCTTTTCTCCCCGGCCCTCTGCTGAAAATGGGCTCCTAGCAGAGTTGGACTTTTCCCGGTTAACAAATGTAATAAATAAATAAATAAATAAATATCCTCTTAATAGTTTCCCTAAGACAAAAGCCTCAGACTAACGGTTCAGATTCTGCTGAGAATTGCTCAACAGTTAGTTGAACTATTTATCTGCATCCATGCCTCTATGTGCTTTATGTAGAAATTTCTCAATCTTATATGGAACTACTCTTAGAATTTCAGGTTCTACTTGATTATTTGGATAATGAAGACTGCTTTTCTTCTTCACAAGATAGCTTCTTGGATTAAACTTCCTCATACTCAGTTTTTGGAGCTTCCTCTTTTTGTCCATAAACCACACTGAATAATTTGAATAATAGTGAGGAAGCAGATTTTTTTTCTTACAAGAAAATAATGGTTATGTGGATCAGCTTTCGTAATATAACAATTGGTGAGAGAAATCTTTTGATCTTTAAGATTTCAGATTATAGCTCTCAGATTTTACGTCAAAAATAAGAGATAAAAAAAAAACTCAAAACAACTGGGGAAGTACCCAAACTAGACAAACTTTTGAAATACTGATAGTATTAAATTAGAACTTTTCAAAGCATGATGTAATTTTGGTAAGAAAAGATAAAAAAAAATTATAAGTGCCCATAAAAGGCAGGGATAGTTGAGAGGTATGCCTTTGATACCAAAAATGTATAATTCAGAATTGGCCTTCAGAAAATACCCCTAATGATGCATTGTTTTAATGCTGTAGAATAAAATCAAAATAAGACTACCATAAAATTAGAATTTCTTAGATTTCAGAATGGGCTTCTTTAATATTCAGCTAACATTTTATCTAACATGAAATCAGCAGAAGAACCTAAATGATACATTACCAGACTTTTAATTAAGATCCAGGTATAAAAATCTATTCATTTTTGCAGTTCCATGTGAGTGGGGTTGAATCAGGGGGTTCATCACCACTGTTTGTGCAAATTTTTTTACGCAAAAATAGATGCTCCTGGAGAAGATACAAAAGAAATTTTAAGCAATCTCCATGTGATTTTGGAACTTCATAAAACATACTTTCCCTTATGATATTGTAGCCAAATTAAGATGTTTAGACAAATCACTTTTGTTTTATTTTCTTATCCATTTGAAAAGAGATGTGTTATGCAGAGTGCTTTGGGTCTATATCAAAATATCAAAAGTTTAGTTACCCAAACACCTAAATGCTGACACATATTCCATGAACCGCAAATACACTGAATGCCCTAAACCACGAAATTCAAAAACTCGAAATGTCATAGTTGTTCCATCCTACCGCCCACTACATACTACCTAACTAAATAAACCACATACATACACTAAACAAAACCCTACTTCTAACCCTCAACTAAACCCTACTTCTAACCCTACACTAAATCTTTCATATACCACCAAGTATGCACTTAACTTAACCCACACCCTAACCCTAAGGTCTGTAACTATCGCACACTTACCTTACAGAGCTATACCGCAGAAGGGCCAACCATGACGAATCAACATTTTGGATTTCACGCTTCAGGACGATCTATGTTATTGCGGTTCGATGAAGACGTGCCGGCGTTTAGGTGTTCGGGTAAGAAAACATTTGAGTTTTCAATATAGACCCAAGTGCTTCAGTTTGCATTTTTCAGAGATCTACAACAAGAAGTTGATAGAAAGGCAGACTTTTGGTACTTTGTAAGACAATCTATGGATAAAATAAGTGAACTCACTCAAGCCTAAAATGTCTTTTTTGTATATTTCCAGTTCATACTGCCTCAAGGCATAAAGAACAATTTTTTTGGATCTGGCTTCTTTAACTAAGTGCCTTGTAATAGGTAATATTCTTAACAAAATGACACTAACATTGTTAGTCTAGGAATGCCTGTAGTGGTGAAGTTAATCCTTGTTTGCTGCTAATTCTTCATATTTTCATATTTATGTTGATATTTTCATAACTGAGATACATACATTTTATTGAGGCATATGGTGTGAAATACCAATGTGGTAGACAGGACAATTGTCTGAAAATCTGAAAATGCTGGTTTATATTACACTATTCTGAAATTATTGCTGGTTGTTTGTTAGTAATTATGAATATAAGCAATATTCCCATATGTACTTAATACTTCAAAAGTCAAGTGACTTGCAAACTATTGAATGACATTTGTTGAAATTTTAGATGTTAAAGAAAACGGTCTTTAATATTTGCATTGTAAGTAGCTCATCTTGAGAGATAGCCCGTATTATCTGATCGCTAATTATGCAATTAAATATAAGTTTTTATATTTCTGTAAATATTTCAGTAAGCATGCACTTAGAGAGGAATTCCTTGTTGTCATAAGAATGTTTATGTCTGGTTAACAAAATTGTTCTAGCAATATATGTCTAGGTTGTATAGCTTTCAAGATATGAACATTTGTTAAAGTTTCAAAGAAATATAATTTGAGGTTTGTGCGTGTTTATAATATATTAAAGTATTTATCAAAAGCTATGAATGCTCTGACAATTATCACTGTAAAGAATACTCCTTAGTGATAACATTGCTATTTATATAGTTTTAATAGTTTTATTGTTCACAAAATATTTACATTTGTTTATCGTATACTGTTTAAGTTTATTTTTCAGAAAATGTTCTGGAATGCAAGATGTGTATACACTGCTAGAGATATGACATTCCTTACCACAATGGTGTTAGTCAGGTAATTTTTTTTTTTTTTTTGGTTTCACTGCATAGTTGAAAGTACTTTGAGTGGACATGACTCTCTTGCAATAATGCTGAAGGATATCAAGTTGAAATAAAAGCCATTTGAGTAATCTTAACAGCTAAATCTTTCTGCATAGTTTAGTAGTTTATCCTAAGAACATTTTATTGATTATATGTTTTATATTCTTTTTTAAATTAATGCATTTACTTCACATTTATGTTTATTTTTGTATAGTATATTTTGGGGAAAACTATAATTTCTGTTTGCACTGAGTTCACCTATATTTTAATATTGTCATGATCATCAGCTCATAAGATGTCTAATACCAGATCATAAAATATTCTGCGGGATTCAATAAACTCTGTGTAGGTTCCATGCAAAGTCTATATGGAGTGTTTTTGCATACATGATACTTCTCATTGCGTGGCATTGCACCATATATATTAATGATGAGCAGTGTGCATAAGCAAGCTTCCGTGGCTCGCACCAGAGTTATTGGCCACAAAACCTTTAGAGTGAATGTGGATCATGCACCCAGTCTTTTAGTGGAAGAAATCTGGACAAACACTAAACTAATGGGGGAAAAAAGGCCAAAAATAGGGATAGATTTACTATAGTGTTCTGATAGTGGTAGAACGTAGCTAGAATAACAGGATTTGTGTTAGCATGCATTTTCTGAAAAATCTGAAGTATGAAACTAAAATGTATGTCATATTCACTTAAATCTTCAGTGATTTCCCATTAAACCACACATTTTACAAGAAACAGTCCAAAAATATGATGCAAACATCTGGACATTCTGCAAAAATCTGGACAGTCTCCATTTTGTTTTATTATTCATTTTTTTGTTCATTGTTTGCTCGATGCGCCACTTGGCACAAATGTGTTTAGCTATGCACACCTAGTTTGCGTGAAGTACAGCAGTGCACAAATTGGAGGAATGGACCACCCAGGTTGTAGACTGGACCCAGACAGCCATAAACATAAACCAGATACATTCAAGTAATAATATTGTGCAGTGCACAAACACTGCAAGTGGTGTTGCTCTACGATTAACAGTGAGAACCTTATAATAACTACTAAGATAGGAGATATCATGCCACTAATCTCATGGTAGTTGGTGTTAAGTGTACATGTGGTGTGTGCATATGGTCTGGGGTTCTAGTACAGGGTGGGGAAATTTTGTTTTACTGTTCTGAGATTGGAGATTATAGCAATGAAGTGCAACAAGCATAACTGTTTTCTCAATCTTCTTGTGTTAATAGCTGAAAGTGTAGGAGAACCGTAGACATGGTGCATTTGACTAGCATATTTACACAAGTGCCTGCATACCTAATAATCTTAAAGTTGCAGTGCTTGCCACTGTTATGCATTGCCTAACATCACGCAAACATGGTGAACTACAGGCACACCCTCACCTACCATGTTTGTGTGATGGTAACTGATGCACAATGTTTTCAAATGTTGGAAGACCAAAATGTGCACACTCTCAGAAAGCAGAAGATGTGCAATAGGTGGGAAAACATCAACATATAAAATGCAGTTGGCAAGAAATGCTCATTATACATTGAGCTTGAGCTATGGCAGGCATGTTAGGAGTTGCCAGTGAGGGTGTGCACTTTTGTGTGCAGAGGTGGGGTGTCTTGGAGTCCAAATTATTTGTTGGACTCCTAGTTAAGGAGCATTGGCCCCAGTTGCTACAGCAGGACTAGTCAGGCTCAGATACAAGTCTTAAGCCTGGAATAGTATTTCCTGAACTTTAAAAAGTGCTACAGGTATCCCCACACTGATGAGCAATGCTCACTTTCCCCATAAAATGTGTATGAAGCAGCACTGCATGATTCCCTGTAATGTTTTATAAAGCATTATTGTGTAATACCCATTTACATTTATACAGCAGTAATGTGCGATGGAGTGCAATGCTGCACATTGCTCACTATCGATAAGCAAAGCTACTACAAAAGTAGTTCAATTTAATAGATTCAACTGTATTTGGAACCTGCACTGTCTGGCCCAAAAATGAACTTATCAGTGCATTTTTAATACATGCAGCCAGAGATTCAGTGCACTTAAATCTTCCATTTGCTATTCATTCCGTAAAATACACCTGTTACTCAACTGAGTCTGTAGCACTATCTGTTAATGCAGTGATATGTTCATTTTTGTGTTCAGATGGTACTGGATTCAAATTCAGGTGTATGTATGTTTCAAATAGTTTTACATGTAACTCCACATTCTGAAGTGTGATAGTTGGTATGGAGTATCTAAAATATGGCAAGATGGTACTGGTTTCTAATACAATTGTATATAACACTTATTACTGTTTTTTTTTCCATAGACACGTATTAGTGTGTAATGCTCACCATCTCACAATTAAGCTCTAAAGAAAAGAAATGGGAAAGACAGGAAGGTGGTGAAATGAGGAGCAAGCAGGGGGATGAACAAAGTGAAAGGAAGGCAGGAATATGCAGGAATGATGTAGGAAAGAACCACAGCTATCCATTTCTTCAAGAATAAAACATGAACATATATGCAAAATATTTGCTGAATTTGGACTGCCACCTCCAGGGGAGTGACCACAGCACAATCTGTTGTACAGGCAATTGGACCAAATCAAATGTGTCATGAAGACACATGCTAAATGGAGAGCTATGTATGGGATGATTTTTTTGATTTGCGGGACAGATGAATTGTCTGGGTGAAGTAAGTTGGGCAGGTGAGGAAGCAATTGCAAACACATAATTCAAACAAGACAAGAGAAAGAGAAGTTGTTGAACACCATGGCTGGGGTGAGGATGGGGACATTGCAAACCCATGGACGTGAAGTTGCGTGACAGTAAGAATTGAGTCATTACCCACTGGACTTTCATCACTGTCATTTCAATACACTGATGGCTGCAGTGTCTGAAGTCAGAGTCTCCTTGTCTTATTTAGTACAATGATGGGGATCAGTGTCTCCATCTGGCATAGGCATGCACCAACTGTCTGGTGCACAGTCCTACACACCAGCCTTGGCAGCTTATCATGGATGATAAACTCACCACTTCTGCCACTGCTCCTGGAGGGAACCACTGGCCTATTGTGCAGGGCAGAACTACCTGAGGGGCCAGGTAGTGCAAGGGCAGCAGAGAGGGTGTTACCAGGTCATGTAGCAGATGTGCTGGGAAAGGTGCTTTAGCCAGTGGAGTGGGGACAGGAGGATCCCATGGGACAGGCCTACCCTACTGTGCTGAGAGAAAAAAAACAAAAAAGGAAAAAAAAGAGAAACGGGTTGGGGTGAGAGAAAAAAAAAGGAGAACACTAGTAAGTTCATATGTGACATACAAAGCACTGATAAAATTATTTGACTCTATTCTGTTACCTTTACTTTTAAAACTACCAACTCCTAACAAATACCTTGTTTACTGTTAAGACTACCCAGCTCCTAACAGATGCACAATATACTACAGATTTCAGCAAGGAATCCTTGATGTGTACGTATATTGCACAAATGTGGGTTTCAATTATACTGATTACAGTTTGCTGCAAACCAGTAGTGTCACTGCTTTAGAGCTATGATGTTACATTGCAATATCAATGATAACTTAAACAATATTGTATATCTGGGAAGTGTGGATTTTGAAGGCAAAACCTATGACTACTCTGTAATAGTGAACTGTTGTTTTGGCTTCCGGACTAATGCATGCATACTTGCCTATTACAATTCAGAAATGAATTCTTAATTTGATACATCTGTATAATAAACCAATAAAGGCATCTTTATCTTTAATGCTAAAATAACAGTACTGTTTGGATACATACATACCACATCCTTCTCACATCCATACCAATCTAGCAGCATGGGTTTGCACATTCAGATCTCCCATCTGTGACTGCTGTGGAAAAAACAGAACAGGACAGAATACCATTAAGCACACCAGTCCTGACTATATCCAGCTCTTAACTCTTACAAGTAATCTATGTAAGTGATACTTACAAAAATGTGAGGTGCCCCCAGTCCTACATTTCTCAAATCAATGGCCAAGGATATCCCTTTTCCTCATCCTGAGGTCTCTGTAGTAATTCCTTCATTGTTCACCAGTGTGAGAGATATGGGTAGCACTGGTCAGAGCCCCAGCCAGACTATTCTATGCCTCTGCCTTGTAATCCAAGCCACAATACTCCCTCTGCAAAAGCCTGGGGTCATGTTCATTCAATAGACGTCCAACAAATACTTTGGATGGTTTACCATTAAAATGTGAAAATGCAGTTCAATGAAAATGGGTTGGTCGAATTTGTGTTCTACCAATGTTCGTAATGTCAAACTGAAAGTATATGAGTGCATATTAGTGAAAGTGAGTACACATTTACTAATATGCAGGCAACGTGTTGAATTGAGATCGTGGTACAGTGCAGATCAGGAAATGTTCCCTTTTCCTCACTGTAGTGTGATCTCAGAGTTGGTATATATAATATGTAGGAGGTGTGGGGGACACTGCCCTGTGCTAAAATGTTACAGGTAACATGGACTTTTGACATCATAACTTCTGGTGTTTGAATGTCACTTTCATGTTTACCATTTCTGAAATTTTGATAATTCACTATTACCAAATTTGAATAAAGAAGCTGATCATTTGTGAAAAATTGTTTTGATTTTCCACATTTTGATAGTAAACCACTTTGGACTACTGGACACCCCATCTTTGAGCATAGAATCTCTAAACATCTTCAGGAACATCTGCCATGCCTATCGCAGATCAAGATCAATGCAAAATGATGTTTTCCCACCATTAATATGTATCACACTTACTGGGAATGTGCACTTTCTGGGTTTTGCAACATTTGAAAGTGTTGCACATCATGTACCATCACACAAACACATTGAGTGCCAGGAATCATGTTTGACTGATGGTCAATAGTATTCTACTGGCTTTCAGGTTCCTGTCTGCTACTTGGTTGGCCCATTTGTCTTGTTTGTGCACTGCCGCTTTATGTACAAATGAGATGTGCGTAACTAAAGCTGTTTATGCTAAGTGGTGCATTATGTAAACAGTGCTCCCCCCCAAAAAAAAGTAAAAAAATTGAGAATTAGTTGAAATATGGAGAATCAGTCTATGACATACACAGTAGAAAGTGTTAGTACATATGATATATAACTACATAGGTCTGGATCCCAACTCTCACTGCAATACACTATCAGAAAATGGGAGGGGGCACTTATCCATATTTTCCCAACAAACAGCTTTGCAGCAAATACATGACATAATTCTTCACACAAGCAAGTGCAACTGAATGTACACTGATATCAAGGCTTGACCTGTTATTTGTAAATATATTTTATTTAATATATTTGGAAGTAGTGCACTTAGTGATCAGGTGATCACACAACCTGTTATGATTATTCCATGCAGATATACAGCTGTGTCCTACCTTTCTGTGTTTCTTGGTCATTCATCAGTTATCCGACAAGTACTCAGAGACATGCAGTGTGTAAGCCAGTCTATATCATTTACCTTAAAAATGTGTGAGGATATTAACTTTGAACGCTATGATATGCAGTTGCCATCAAATTAAGGGAAGGTTGGATGGCACAAACAAGCATAGACTACAGTTTTGGGGGTGGGGAGCAAAGGTGGGTTCCTGTCATGGCAAATGCAAGGGTATAATGTTGTTTCAAGGGGGTGGACCCATACTGAGCTACTGTTATGGCACAAAGATATGTTGTTCTTATCACTCTCCTAGTTTTGAATTCTGCCTGTCTGATCTTATGAGGGTGGTGAAGCTGGAAACTGCTTTGAGTTTCATTACTTTCTAACTACATTTGGTTGTAATTTCCCATTACAAATGTATGGTGCTAAACTGAGGGAATGCAGTGATCATCAATACTTTGGAGAGGTGTCAATGTGTGAATCTTTGAGACCTGAGGCCTACAACTTGCTATTGGACACATACAAGTCAAATAACTGTCTGCTGCCACATGTTACATTCATTTCTATATAAATCTCCCACCTTGTAGTTGCTTACTGTACCAAGTGATGAAATACTAGGACATGTCATAATATTATTATACAATACAATACATGTTCAGGATTCACCTTGTAAATGCAGTAGTTGCAATAATGTTAGTTCAGGGCTGACTGTGATGCAAGAATTACACAGTCAATACAAGGGGAGGTAAAAGCCTAGGCTCTGAGTTGAGGATGGCAGATGTTGCAGGGTTCCTGTATTGTGTCCCCGTCCTGCCTGTAGCACTCTACAATGTCTGTGTGATGTATGTTGTGATACGTTAAATGTGTCCTGATAATGCTTCTATGTCTCAGCCTCGCCCTGTTGTTAGCAGAGGCAGCAGTGCCTGCAGCCTGTAGCACATCACAAATGGAGTTAAGCAGCAGTAGCTCCTAACATTCTGTCTGTGTAGATTTTCTGTGTCTGTACTCCACTACATTTGAAATTCACAGAAGAAAACAGCATGGAGCACACATGATTGCTTTATAACCTGTTTAATAGCTCCACCATATTAGTTGATTAGCATGCAATTCAGCTGCTCATGCTGTAATTAGCATCTCTGAAACACAGCCTACACAGATGCAATCCATTAATAACCTATTCCATTATAAAAAAGGCAAATGTGTAACTAGACAAACTGATGGTGAAGATACTTCCTACATGTTCAGAAAAGTAAAATATTTTCAAAGCTATCCTTAAAGCGGAGTATTGAACTCCAGTAGGTATGCTCTCATTTTGTTACATACATAATCCATATGCTGAAATATATTAATGAATAATGTGAAGCAAAGCCTTTTAAACTATCTGTATGCTTTAGTTAGAAGTGTGCTGATGGTATGACCATGTTTGTCAAGCCATTTCAGACATACAAATGATTGACAAGAAATCTTTGTGATACATATGTACAAATGTTTCAGGGACAGGTTCTTTGAAAGCATGTTTAGCATTTCAAAGATGTTTTATTCATAAAATGGTTCATTGTGTTTTCTTTTGCGGGTGGGGGAGCAAAGAAAATTTACTGTTATGTCACAAACTAGAATGAACTGTTATTTTGGGGAGGAGCACAGCTGAGTTACTGCTATGGTACATACAAGGATATGTTGCTCTTGCATCCTGCCTGTTAGTATTTCACATCTGTAGACTGTTAATATTTTTCCAGTGGGTACTACTGATTGCCGACCTTTACTGATTTATCTGGAAACAGTTACTTTGTAGTTATATGATACTTTTGTGTATTATCATTCTCTTGTCTTTTAGGACCAAAAATGTTATTGAGGCACAGAGCCCCCCTTCAGTGAGACTGAGAATATTATAATTGTCGATGCACTTCTGTCAACATCAGGCTTTTATTCTCAGAGGGGGCTGTCTCAATATGCCAGAGAGGCTGAGACTATAGCAGCAGATTGCTGCAAATATAAATTTCATGGGTGGCTACAGGTGACTTATGAGCAAGTGCACCGCAGGGCCACTGACATGATCATCTCTGCATGGAGGCATATAGCTGCTCTTGTGTGAGACCAGAGGGTAACTGAGGGTGGGCCTGCTGTAGAATCACCTCTCACCTCCAATGAGAAATTCCTGGCAAATCGTCTACAACAGGGCAACTCACAGCAGAGTGGCCCATAACATGTGACTGAAGTGGATGCCACTGCTTCTCAGTCCCAGGGAGAGCTTCCAGATAGGCTTTGTTATATTACCAGTTGAGTACTGTTGTAGAGTAAAACACGTGTCATTTTTTTTGAGGGGAAGATTGAAGATTAGCACAGTGATAAGCTCAGTTTGGAGTTGTCAGCCACGTTCTTGTTAAAGTTACATTTCATGCAGATATAGGAGTACATGTAATATCTCCTGTCTTACTGTTAACTATGGCCTTACCTCTTGCTTAACTTATTTCAGGACCATCAGAAATCCAGCAGCATATGCCTCCTGCAGTTGGTAAGCCAAATAAAGTAATTTCAGTACTGCAGATCAATTTATAGAAATAATTATAATGTGTCATTTTAGGTCCGTCGTGTGTATTGCTGCATTGTCTGTAATAGTGTCAGAACTGTTCATTGTTTAGCATATATTGCACCACAGAAGTGCAGATATTAGTGTGTGCCTGTGTTTTTTCCTTTTTATCAAAGGTGATCATGACAGTAGGATTGTGGGCCCTGTGCCACCTGATATCAGTGTCTCATCAGACACTGGTGATGATGGGGGCAAAACTGAGGCACAGTTGGGGGGAACAGGTTGAATCTGACACAGTGGTTGACATTCAGCTATCCCCTTCCTTGTCCCTGGATGCAGCTAGTAGGCCTATGCCTACCTAGTCCACTGAGGCTACAGATATAGGACACATGGAGGGTGAGGGTATTGATCAGTTAACTGTGGCTACTGCAGTTTCAGTGCCCTTTGATTCTGGCCATTGTCAAAGTGTTGGTGAGGTGCCACACAGGAGGGTTGATAGGGTGCTCAGAGGGGGCCTGTTGTCCCTCCTCTACCTGGTGCACTTGTTTCTTCCCATGTCACTCAAATTATGTTTAAGGCCGTCATAGAGGCACAGGCATGTTCAGAAAGGTGGTCAAGAAAAACGCTCAAGGTTGTGGATGTGGCACAGTCTGAGAGGCCTGACTGCCTCCACCATGTCATCGATTCACTGGATTGGATGAATGACACATTGGAACGAGGGGTGTCTGTGATGGACTGAGGGGTGTCTTTCATGGAATGAGCAGTATCTGTGATGAAACATCTACAGGAGGGGAACGGCATCCCCGTGGGAGTAGGTCAGCCACAACATCTGCTGATAGCCAATGTTGCTATGCCCAATCATGCTCCCATAGTGTCAGTATTTTGACTGGTCCATCAGTGAGTGTGCTATCTACACACAGATGTGACAGGCCATGGGGTCATGACCCTGGGCATTCCCATAAAAGAAGCATATAAAGCAGATATCAGTCATGCTCAAGTAGCGGCACTACATCAGACCTTGGGTGTGGAGGTGCCAGTGCCACTCCTGGCAGAGCCTGTTCTCATGGTCAGGGGCAACAACAATGAACTGCTGCCTCTACCATGTATGGCTCATACCTGTGTGGCATACCAAGATGTAGAGCTAGCACTGAGCTTAGCTGTGTTCATGTAGACTCTCAGACATCATTTTCACATGGAGGGGACCCCTACAGACATGCACACAGCCTGCCTACTTCCCTTTCTCCCTCACAAACTCCCACAGACCTTTTGTGTCTGTCTAGGTCTCCTGCCCCCCCACCCCTTGCACCCTGTACAAGTGATGATAACTGTGTTATATCCTTATCTTCTATCTTTTAGATTCAAGGATAGAAAAGATTTGTGCCTGATGCACAGCGTGCATAGCTACATTAGTGCCTAGTGTATCAGCATTTGTGTTGTTGAACTGATAATTGTAACTGTCACTTATATTTGCCTAGACAAATTATACAGTGGATAACATCATCATGTCAGTACTTTCTAGTGTAGTCTCTTGGAAGGGTTGTGAAGTCAGGAACTACAATGTGTGTCATTGCTTTATAACTTTTCTCTTTAATGTTTTCCAGGGCATACATATGGTACACATCATAAAACATGCCATCGCATTAAGATCTCAGGATTGCATGACAGCACTGTAGTCAAGCTCATCAGAACAGTAATACAGTATAATGCTCTCGCTTGCATGAATGTTACTACATGCATGCAGCAGCTGGATAGACCACAGGGCTTTCTTATCAGGATAACACAGAGCCTACTAACCATGACATGCTGGTATGTGGGTAGATAAAAAGACATGTCACTGTCATCTGTCTGGTTTCATATTAAATTGTATCTGTTCTTCTAAGCCTCTTATTTTTGGTTTAAACACTTGGGCTTCAGGTCAGTTGTCTTTCATTAAGAAGGTCTGTAGTCTATACTCTTGGGGAGGAGATAGTAGCCCCTAGCCTTCTGAGCTGTGAATTGCAGGTTGATTGCTTATTGTGTCTGTTGTTCTAACTGCCTTTGATATGGTTTAAGCACTTGCCCTCCAAACCAGTTATTTTGCATTATGAGGCTTTGTAGTATAGATTCTTCAGGCAGTGAGGATAGCTAACACCCTCCCAAGATGGCAATTGCTGGCTGAAGGCTTATTGTGTCTGTTATTCTGAAAGTGTCTTAGTACTGGTTTAAGCATTGGGTTCCAGACCACTTATTTCACACTAGGAAGGTTTGGTGTCCACACTCTTGTTAAAGTATTCTACTGAATTGCTGCTTTATTTAAACTATTTTTCTGCTGTTCTGATTGTGATTTTCTGCACTTTTAACTTCTAGTACTTCTGCATTTTATAGCATTGACTCAATTCAGACTTGCTGAATCTAGACTGTTTCACATCATTTGAGGACTTACACCAGCCCTTTTACATTAAGAAGGACCCCATGTACCATTGTGGCAAAATTTGCAGCCAAGGACCCCTCTGAGTTGGGGATTGCTGGAATAAGGCTCAGTCTTAGCCTTTCCCTTTGTTTACTTTTTTAAATTGTTTAACTTTGCTTGTATTTCAGCATTGTGTTTGGCCAGGTTTGCCCTCAGTTTACTGGAACTGCTCAGAGATTGCACTGCTGCCCTGCAAGCAACTAAGTTGTGCATTATGAAATATTTACACATTTTTCTACCTCTAGCCCTCCATAGAATAGAAACCTTTTGTTAGTCTTACAACAAAACCTGGTCGATCTAGCCCGTTCCCCACTATTTACTACAGTATAGACTTTCCATAAGGGATGGAGAGTTTCCACAATTTCTCCAGGTAGCCCAATTTACATGGGCATCCTGAGGTAATTTAGAAATTGCTTCATGTATACTGGCAACGAGTTACTGCAAAATGAATACATTTTCACAAAGCTTCCTAATGTAAAATAACTGGTTTGGAGGACAAGTGCTTAAACCATATCAAAGGCAGTTAGAACAACAGACACAATAAGCATTCAACCAGCAATTCACACCTGAGAAGGGCAGGGGTTACCATCTCCTCCTCAAGAGTATAGACTACAGACCTTCTTAATGTAAGATACCTACAAACTAGGAGCCATAATCGAAACTCCTAATGATGTGGACATCCTACAAAGGGCCTCACTGAGACAGATGCCTGGTGTCAAAGCCATGGCCTCAAGCTCAATGCCAAAAGTGCATTGTCATCCCTTTTGGTAAAAACTCTGTACCCATGAACTACCACATAGGCGGTAGTCTATATAACACCAAAAGTGTAATAAGAGACCTTGGGACACAGGTGGACAGTAGTCTCTCCTTTGATAATCACATCGCCACAGTAGTCAGGAAATCCTTCTACATGGCACAACTGATGATAAAAGGTTTCTCATCCAGGAAAAAAGAGGTCATTGTTCCCTTCTGCTCGTCACTCATTAGACCCATTATAGAGTGCAATGCCCCTTTTGGTATGTACCTCACAAGACATCTACAACAACTAGAAAGGCCACAGAAATACCTCACAAAGAGGTTTACCAGCTTCAAACAGATGCCCTACAAAGACCATCTCAAAAAACTCCAGCTTTACTCTGTCACATATCTCAGGATTGCATGACAGCACTGTAGTCAAGCTCATCAGAACAGTAATACAGTATAATGCTCTCGCTTGCATGAATGTTACTACATGCATGCAGCAGCTGGATAGACCACAGGGCTTTCTTATCAGGATAACACAGAGCCTACTAACCATGACATGCTGGTATGTGGGTAGATAAAAAGACATGTCACTGTCATCTGTCTGGTTTCATATTAAATTGTATCTGTTCTTCTAAGCCTCTTATTTTTGGTTTAAACACTTGGGCTTCAGGTCATTAAGAAGGTCTGTAGTCTATACTCTTGGGGAGGAGATAGTAGCCCCTAGCCTTCTGAGCTGTGAATTGCAGGTTGATTGCTTATTGTGTCTGTTGTTCTAACTGCCTTTGATATGGTTTAAGCACTTGCCCTCCAAACCAGTTATTTTGCATTAGGAGGCTTTGTAGTATAGATTCTTCAGGCAGTGAGGATAGCTAACACCCTCCCAAGATGGCAATTGCTGGCTGAAGGCTTATTGTGTCTGTTATTCTGAAAGTGTCTTAGTACTGGTTTAAGCATTGGGTTCCAGACCACTTATTTCACACTAGGAAGGTTTGGTGTCCACACTCTTGTTAAAGTATTCTACTGAATTGCTGCTTTATTTAAACTATTTTTCTGCTGTTCTGATTGTGATTTTCTGCACTTTTAACTTCTAGTACTTCTGCATTTTATAGCATTGACTCAATTCAGACTTGCTGAATCTAGACTGTTTCACATCATTTGAGGACTTACACCAGCCCTTTTACATTAAGAAGGACCCCATGTACCATTGTGGCAAAATTTGCAGCCAAGGACCCTCTGAGTTGGGGATTGCTGGAATAAGGCTCAGTCTTAGCCTTTCCCTTTGTTTACTTTTTTAAATTGTTTAACTTTGCTTGTATTTCAGCATTGTGTTTGGCCAGGTTTGCCCTCAGTTTACTGGAACTGCTCAGAGATTGCACTGCTGCCCTGCAAGCAACTAAGTTGTGCATTATGAAATATTTACACATTTTTCTACCTCTAGCCCTCCATAGAATAGAAACCTTTTGTTAGTCTTACAACAAAACCTGGTCGATCTAGCCCGTTCCCCACTATTTACTACAGTATAGACTTTCCATAAGGGATGGAGAGTTTCCCACAATTTCTCCAGGTAGCCCAATTTACATGGGCATCCTGAGGTAATTTAGAAATTGCTTCATGTATACTGGCAACGAGTTACTGCAAAAATGAATACATTTTCACAAAGCTTCCTAATGTAAAATAACTGGTTTGGAGGACAAGTGCTTAAACCATATCAAAGGCAGTTAGAACAACAGACACAATAAGCATTCAACCAGCAATTCACACCTGAGAAGGGCAGGGGTTACCATCTCCTCCTCAAGAGTATAGACTACAGACCTTCTTAATGTAAGATACCTACAAACTAGGAGCCATAATCGAAACTCCTAATGATGTGGACATCCTACAAAAGGGCCTCACTGAGACAGATGCCTGGTGTCAAAGCCATGGCCTCAAGCTCAATGCCAAAAAGTGCATTGTCATCCCTTTTGGTAAAAACTCTGTACCCATGAACTACCACATAGGCGGTAGTCTATATAACACCAAAAGTGTAATAAGAGACCTTGGGACACAGGTGGACAGTAGTCTCTCCTTTGATAATCACATCGCCACAGTAGTCAGGAAATCCTTCTACATGGCACAACTGATGATAAAAGGTTTCTCATCCAGGAAAAAAGAGGTCATTGTTCCCTTCTGCTCGTCACTCATTAGACCCATTATAGAGTGCAATGCCCCTTTTGGTATGTACCTCACAAGACATCTACAACAACTAGAAAGGCCACAGAAATACCTCACAAAGAGGTTTACCAGCTTCAAACAGATGCCCTATAAAGACCATCTCAAAAAACTCCAGCTTTACTCTGTCACATATCACCTACTCAGAGATGATCTCTGCCTAACATACAAAGCTATGTCAAACCCAGAGCTGTTGGACATGCTCCACTTAAAGAAATCCCAATCCCTCCAAGCTACATGCTCTAGGGACCTAAACCTTGTCACCACAATAAACAGAACATGCTGGAGGGATAGAATCCTGTCCCAGGGACTTCCCATACTCTGGAACAAGCTACCTATCTATATCAAACAAAGCTCCTCATTAGCACTCAAGAAATCTTAAAGATTGGATGGGAGATAGGAAATTCACCCTGGGGATCACTTCTGTGGCTTTGCTTGACAGGGGCACAGGAAAATAATTTTCTTGGGTGGCAAAAGCCAGGGTACCTTTTTGGCTAGGCTTATATAGGCCCTAGGGCCAATAGTCTAGTACCTACCTATGAACCTATGAACATGTGAGAGCTATATATGTATTATGAATTTGGAATCAATTCTCTCACATAAAAAAACAGATATCAAATGTGTTGTCAGATCACACACTTCACCTCTTGCAGATAACAAGCTCATGACACATAAACCCACACACACAGAAGTACTCAATAGAAACTTACCTAAAGCTCAGAGGCCTCCCAAATGCAAAGCTACTGCACACATTGCAAACCCAAGAGAATCCACGTCACATAATAATAGACACAACAGTGTCTCTGCCAATAAGCCCCTAAGGAAAAACAGCTGAAAACCAAATGTCTTGGTCATAAGAAACTCCAAAGTGAGACACACAGATACCCCCCCTTGCCAGGCTGGACAAGGAGAAAGTCACGGTCAGCTGCCTGTCAGGTGCCAGGGTCCATCAGATCACACATGCACTCAAGTATCTGAACAATAAATTCTGTTAAGACTCTGTCATAGTCCATGTTGTAGTGAATGACTGGAAGCATACCTCACTGTACTATATGCAGACAGACATATCTGATCTCTCAGATTATTTGTCCCAGACAGGTATGTCCTAAGCCCTAAGCAGCATTCCACCTTCACCCAAGATGATTCCTCAATATAAACAAAATATGATTAACTTCAACAATTGACTTAGCTTCTGTTGTCAATCCAGGGGTTGCAGTATCTACAAGTCTGGGAAGATATAGTCAACAGACCACACTGCTTTGCCACAGATGGTCTTTACTTGTCACCTCTTGGCTTTCAGTTGCTAGCAAAAGTACTTGCTTCCTCCATAGTGGCCTTTTTAGGCACTGTCAGAACAATTAAATTCCCAAATTAAAAAAATCCACCAGAGGCAAACTGAAGGTTATGCTGCTTAATGCAAGGAGTATAAATCAGAAACTGCATTCACTAGAAGCACTCCTTACCTTGGAAGATGCTCATGTCTGTGCAGTTACAGAAACATGGTTGACTTTTTTGAGACAGACACCAAGGCCATAGATGAGGGGAAGATGGTGCACACCTCCTACCTTGACCTGGCCAAGGCCTTTGATACTATTCCTCACTCAGGTATAATAGATGAACTATCTCAACTAGGCATCGATCCATATGTTACCAGATAGGTAGCAAACTGTCTCACTGATAGAACCCACCTACTCAAAATAGGGTAAGCCACCTCAAGTACTAGACCCATAACAAGGAGTGTACCCCAGGGATTGGTCTTTGGGCCTCTGCTGTTTGGGATAGACTTCACAGAGGTGCAAGACAAATCTTATGGGCTATGGCTGACCAAGTTTACAGATGATTTCAAGCTGGGTGCTGTCATCAATTCCCCTAGTGATGTGGACATCCTCAAAGAGGGTCTCACCCAAACAAATGACTGGTGTCAGAAACACGGCCTCAAACTGAATGCCAAAAAATGGATTATCATCCCTATTGGGGAGAATGATGTCCCCACAAATGATCTCATTGATAATAAGGCATTAAGCACACAATCAGTCATGAGGGACTTGGGAACCCAAGTTGATAGCAAAGAGACTTTTGACCACCATATTGCTTCCGTTGTATGGAATGCTTTCTACATGGTTCACCTCATTAGTAAGGGTATCTCATCCAGGGACAAAGTGGTCATAACATCCCTGTATTCTTCCCTTATAAGACCGATTATTGATACAGTGCCCCTTTTGGCATGTACCTCACAAAGCAGATGCAGCAACTGGAAAGACCACAGAGATTCCTCACACTGAGAATCCAAGGCGTCAAAAATTTACCATACAAAGATAGGCTAAAAGTCTTGTCTCACTATTCAGTCTCCCACAGACTCCTCATAGTTGACCTGTATCTGGCATACAAAGAAATCTCAGACCCCACCCTGATGGGATTGCTGCATATCTCCAAATCAAGCTCCACTCAAGTAACCTGCAAGCAAGACCTCAACCTGTTCTGTGACATCAATAGGACTTGTTGGCAGGGCAGATTTGTGTCCCAGAGACTACCCATTTTGTGGAATAGACTCCCTGTCCACATAAAGCAGAGTACCTCATTAACCCTTTTTAAGCGCAACCTGGATAGCTCGATGGGGAACAGAAAATACACCCCTGTGATTTCACCTATATCACTGCTGGACAGTGGCATAGGGTGCTGACTTGTTGCAACATGGGCTAAATTCTTGGCTTTTAAGGGCCTCAGGCCCAATAGCCTAGTAACTTCCTATGATCCTAAGGCCACAGAGAGCCCATTGGCCATGCAAGGCTACATGCCTTCCACACATTCAGACAGCAAAATAAGGGTGAAAGAACAAATGGCACATATGTATGCATCTTCAAATACACCTCAAGATTGATTAAACAGTATGACTCTGTAGCCCTACTCCAAGTCCAACTCACTATAAGTAAAACCCCCTTCCATACCATTCCTGCAGAATGGAGAACAGCAACAGTTATTCCCCTCCACAAAGGTAGCTTATCAGCAGACCCAGGGAATTAAAGATCCATAAGTCTGATGAGCCTCATCTGTAAGGTCATAGAACATATCATTATGGACTTCATAAATAAAGACACAGATGACCTCCAAACCCAGGATCCTAAATATGGCTTGCAACTTAAACAGGACATGCTGGAGGGACAGGTTTATCTCCTATTGACTGATGTGTCTTTGGAACAGATTACCAATTCATGTGAAACAGAGCACCTCTATAACACTGTTCAAGAGGAACCTGGATGAGTGGATGGGGCACCATAGACTTTTACTTGGGATAGAGCCCACAACCCTCTTGAACATGGGTAGTCATCACTAAATACAATCTTGGGTACTGACTAGCATTTGTATGGTATTACATTGGGTTGAAATGGTCTAGACTTAAAATGACCTCTGAGATGATAGCCTAGTAATCTCCTATGATCCTGTCATCCTATGATAGGTCCCCCACCATGAAACATGAGAACCACTCTGCGTTCATGGACCTACTTGAGTCACTCACTATACCACCAAACACCTTGGTCATGTGTGATTTCAACTATCCATCCATCGACTAGGAGTCATATACGAGAACAACACACTCACCATAAGATTCCTGGAATTTGCTAATGCACATGCTCTGTAGCAGGTAGTCTGCACCCATACAAGGGGCTCAAATGTCCTAGACGTAGTACTTATCATCTTAGGGGTCTCTGCACTAACCCCTGTGTGTTGCCTTCCCTGGTCAGGTTGGATCAGAATTCAGTGTCATTCAAAATAATGATCATATCTGATACCCCCTCAAGAGCAGAAAAGATGAAATATTTATCCAAAGGAAATTATAGCCTCCTAAGCAATGTCATTTATTTTTATTCTTATTTTATTTTACATTTGTTGATGGGGCTAGTCTAGCTGGATATATGTCCATTTTCAGTAGATGCCCGGGGAGATAAGCTCCAAAACAGTTAAAATAAATTTACATCCAAGAAATACATGTGTAAAATGCAAATACATTTACAGTAAAAGGGAAAAAAAGAAAAAGATAACTGTTCACATATTAATAAAGTATAAAAATGCAGTAAAATAGACTTGATTAGTGCAAGTACTGTTTCAAGTAGACATTCAGAAAGAATAATAGCATAATGTACAGTAAGTGTAGAGAAAGGAAAGTAAGAAGAAGTAGGAGTTATGTAATACATCTAGTAGTCTGACGTGAATTTTTTTTTTTTTTTAGTAGTAATTAATACTATGATGGAGAAATAGATCGTTAGATGTTAGGATGAAGTAAATGCAGGGTTCTAAAGGTAAGGATTGAGTCATAAATAGTTGCAAATTCCCTGCTACCACTGTCAACAATAACGTCTGTACCGAGGTGTACACAAATGGCCTGTATAAATGCCTATACAAATGTATAGAGTCAACTGAACCTGAACAAATGAAAACAACGTCTTCACAGGAAAAACAAGCCACCCTGGTGGTCATCAGCTATAAATGGATTATACAACAAGTGGAAGAAAGTAATGCCTAAGAACAAGAGGGAACAGACTCAGCAGAGGAAGGACACCCTCCACAGCTTGAGCAAGCAAATTGGCTATCTTGTAAAGTCCTCTAAAGCCAAGTATGAAGCTACACTAGCATCCCTAGCTTAAGATAATCAGCAGGCATTCTTTAGTTGCATTAGAAATCTAAAAGGGAAGGGCCCAGCTTTGTGCTGAACTAGTAGTGACAAGTACCACTCATAATGACCCTGAGGACATCACCAACCTGCTAGCAGACAAATTTGGGACAAACTTCAAACCCCCCACGTCCCCAACAGACATACCCAAAGTGTACCTGTCACCAGCTCTCTTCCTAGTATCTCCAAAAAGAAAGTGATAACTGCACTCTCCAATACCAAAACCATAGTTTCTATGGGACTAGATAACATTGCAGCCTGCCTCCTAAAAGGTCTGAAGCATGACCTAACAGAACCAGTTGGTGCTCTCTTCAACCACAGTGTATGTACTAGCTTTGACCCAGCAGAATGGAACACATCAACATTAATACACTTTTACAAAAGGGGTCCATCAACTGACCTTGGGAACTATCGCCCAATAAGATTAACCAGCCTTATCTGCCAGGCCATGGAGAGAATAATCATGGACCTTATCAACAAAGACATAGGTGACTTTCAAATTCTTGACCAAGCACAATTTATCTTAGTTAAGTGTAGATCAGACTTATTAAACCTGACAGACTTTTTCAAGAATGTCACCAAAACCCTAGACAAAGGCAAAACATTACAAACAGCCTATCTTGACAGCTACAGCTTTTGATACAATCCCTCATTCAGGCATCATTGAAAAACTCACACAGCTGGGCATTAACCCATATGTCACAGGATGAGTTGCCAACTGACTCACAGGCAGAACACATACAGTCAGAATTGGAGATTCCACCTCTAGCAGCAGACCAGTACCACAAGGATCTGTGCTGGGCCCCCTACTATTTGGAATCTAGTTCTCAGAAGTCCAGGGGAAAAGATATGGCCTGTGGCTTACCATGTCACCAAAGACTGCAAACTGGGTGCAATCAAGGAGTCTCCCAATGATTTTGACATACTACAAAGAGGCCTTACATAGACAAATTATTAGTGCCAAAGCCACAGAGTCAAAATAAACACAAAATAATGCATTATCATCCCTTTCAGCAAAGGGGAAGTCTCGGCACATTGCAATATAAACAGCAGCCCCCTTAGCTAAAACCGTGTGGTGAGAGATTTGGGAACATAAGCTGATAGCAACCTTAACCTTGATCCCCATGTGTTCACTGTGGTAAGGAAGGCCTTCTATGTTGCATATCTCATAAGTAAGGGCATCACATCCAATGCCAAGGATGTCTCAACTCTCTGTACTCATCCCTCATCAGACCACCAATGGAGTATAAAGCTCCCTTCTGTATGTACCTCAGCAGACATGTGCAGTAACTTGAGAGACCTCAGATGTTTTTCACCAAGACAATTCAGGGCTACAACACATGACCTCCATGGACAGACTGACAGCCCTATATCTGCATTCTGTATCTTATAGGCTGCTGAGAGATTACTTGTGTCTGGCCTACAGACCAGTCTCAGGCCCTGCCTTAATGAAAATGCTGCACATCGACAAGTCACATCGGACAAGATTCACTCACACTAAGGATCTTAACCTAGCCTGTGACATTAACAGGACATGCTCGAGAAATATATGTATCTTCCAGAGAATGCCTCTCCTCTGGAACAAACTCCCAATTCACGTAAAACAGAGCTCCTCAATGATCTTATTTCAGCATAACCTAGACAACTGGATGGGAGAACATAAGTATCCCTCTTGGACAAGGGCAGTCTGTGTTGATCATATACTTGCACTGGAAATATAGACCATACAAGCTGGTCAATAAGGAAACAATGGTTTAACATGGCTAGGCTTATAAATGTCCTAGGTCTAATAGCCTAGTAAACTCCTATGAACCTAAGGTGACATCTGCCTGGGATCCAGGCCAGTTTCTGATCTTGCCCTGGTGTAATGGTTGCATATGCAATAATCTGATATAACTGATTACATCTGCATTGTCTGTTGAGAATATGGTGGCACATTAGCATTGTCTATTGAGCATATGGTGATAACAGTGTTCCACATGCTGGCGTAAAAGGCTCTCTGTAATATTAAGTAACATCACACATACCCAAATGACTGCAGTAAGAATAGAATCCCTACCTATCTAAGGTACACAGGCTACAAAACACAGTACTATACACAAGCACCACATCACAAGTCTAACTTCTGTATGTCTTCAGGTCTACTTCTACTGCATGACATCAGAAGACCATGTGGGAGACAAGAGGTTGGGAGGGCTGCATGAAATGGATGTGTAGGCTTGTGCAAGTATCAAAAGATTAGCAAGTCATTTCATTGGAGAAGTAACTGTAAGATTGCAAGTGTACTCTGCTTAGTAGAGGCACACATGCACACACACACACACACACACACACACACACACACACACACACACACACACACACACACACACTTGACTTCAGTGAGAACAGAACCCCTACCTATCTAAGTAAACAGTCTATAGAACACAGTATTCTACACAAGCACCACAGTGCAATTCTGATTTTACATGTCTGCAGGTTAACTTATAGTGGACGACATTAACAGTGCATGTTGGAGAGGAGAAGAAGGTGGGAGGCCTGCTGAAATGGATGTGTAGGCAGGTGCATGTATCAAAATGCTGGCAAGACATGCCATTGGAGAGGTAACTGTAGGATAGCAGGTCTACTCTGCTGAGTAGAGAGATACACACACATCCAGTTGATTTTGGTGAGAACAGAACCACTATCTATTTAAATATACCAATTACAGAACTCTATGCAAGTGCCACAGAGCAAGTCTGACTTTTCCATGATTGCTGGTTATCTTTTAGTGGATTATATCAGTAGTGAATATTGAAGAGAAGAAAATGGAAGGCCTGCCTGAAATGGATTTGTAGGCAGGTGCAAGTATCAAAATACTGTCAATTTATGGGATTGGTTTGGTAACTGCAGGGTGCACACTTGGTCTTCTGGTTGGATACACACATACACAGTTGACTCTAATGAGAACAGAACTCCTACCAAAGTGCACATATTATAGAACACAGTACTCTACTAAAGTGCCACAGTATAAGTGTGACTTTTACATGTCTGCAGGTCCACTTATAGAGGATGACATCAGCAGTGCATGCTGGAGAGAAGAAGATGGGAGGTCTGCCTGAAATGTATGTGTAGGCAGGTACAAGTGTCAAAATGCTGTCAATTTATGGGATTGGTGCAGTAACTGAGATACACACTTGCTCTTTTGGCTGGACACACACATACACACACACATACACACACACACACACACACACACACACACACACACACACACACACACACACACACACACACACACACACACACACACACACACACATACACACACACACACACACACACACACACACACACACACACACACACACACACACACACACACACACGCACACACACTTGACTGCAGTGAAAACAGAACTCAGTACTTTTTGCAACTGCCAAGGCACCAGTCTGACTTTTACATGACTGCAGGTTAACTTATGGTAGATGACATTAGCAGGCCATGTGGGGGACAACAAGTTGGGAGGCCTGCACCGACACATAGATTCATAGTTTCACATGAGGGTAGTAGCCTAACTGTAGAGTGTGTCCTAGGTGTGTAGAAGCCTAGCTGTGTAAAAACACAAGAGCCCTTATTGAGCATAGTTTGATGTTTGAGTTGAGCAGAGCAAGGTTGTCAGCACCACCTACTGGCCCTGTCCATGACAGAGCACACAACATTACATATTACACTTTGTAGTGTGATTGATATATGTGTTTAAAAAATAAAGAGCCCCCAGGGTTGTACTGGTTGTGGGGGCGGGGGGACAACACATGTATGCATTGTGAATATATGACATATATTTAGAATGTGTCCTGAATTTGCAATGTTTCCACATGTAGTTTTATGTCATGCAAAGGAAATGAACAATAAGCACAAAGAAGAAAGCATTATATATACAGTTCCATAGCCCAGTGAGCAGTGGATTTGCGCGATGGTTAACAAAGTGTACACACATGCAAGTTATGTCTGTTTGAGCACTGGTAAGTGGTGTGGAAACATAAGCCACATTGCCAGCATCAGTAAAAATAATACTATATGCCATATAGTGTATGTGAAACCAGGATCTTGTGTATGCCAGACCTACACTTACATCTGTTGCCACAAGAATGCTAAGAAAACAGTTGTCTGTGTTCCACTTCATCATTGTAAACTGCAATGTCACAGCAGTAAAATAAACCTTCCACACTCTTTACTAAAACCAAGTACCATCTGTACTCCCGGATGGGTTTTTATGATGGCCAAGGGCATTAATTGAATGAGTCTGGTTACTATTTTTGGCTGTCTGCTTCATAGGTGGTCTGCTGCTCTTCGTACAGACCTGATAAACACAGCCATTACCTGCTTACTCTATTTGCGCTATGTGGAACATCATGCAAAACGTGCAATGAAAAATGAGAAGAATAAGAATGGAAACCTTAGTAATGGACACATATAAATAATACAAGTGTGTGATGTCGCATGTTAAGGTACTTTTTGCACAAATCCACCACTATTTACTTCATTACTCCACCAAATTAAGATATACAAGGATATGCAATAATATTATTACAGAATACATTCTAGGTTCAGGACTTACCTTGCAAATGCAGCAATTGAGACAATTTTGTTTTAGGCCTTGAATTTCCTTGTGTCTACTCTCATGGTTATTGAATTATGCAGGGAAAAAAGCAGAATATAGGCTACCTGGATGCTTTCCTCCGTACTGAAAATTACCTTCTTATGCTGTAATTAGCAGCTATGAAAAAGCATCTGCTACTTTACTGAATATATGAACTCCATTGGTGCCCATTAGTGCACAGTGTGCATTTTTGGGCCTCTACCCACACCAATGCTGAAATAAGTGAACACAAGGGATCTTATTACTTTTGTCTGTGCTTATGATACTGTGCAAACGTGCAGCTGAAAAAGTTGAGAGATGGTTTCAGATCCTGTAGTAGAACCCAGAACCTCCTACACACTAGCCTTACTCATACACATGCTGCCACAGGAATATTTATGTGACAAGCACTGAGAAACCTGCCATTAATTGTTCCATTTCCCATGGTTGCACAAAGTGCCTCATCATGCATCAAGGATGAAAATTAAAAAATAAATTTTAACTTAATGAGGACAGAAACAATACATTTTAACAAACAATAAAGAGGATGACACAGCATTTATGAATTGTGCACTGCTTACATGCACTTTTACACTTCATAGCCCTACATGTACACATCTGTAAGTGTTATCTGACACACACCCCTGATGTCATCATTAACTGTTGCCATGCATTTAACACAAACACTGTGGGAGTGCCTACATGAAGTGAACATCCCTACATGGTTACAAGTTTTTGGGATTCAGCAATTCTAATGAGTTTTGACCTGATTTGCATCTTCACCTTGCTGACAGCCTGAATCAAAAGGGTTGGTAACATTCTAGACAGGGTAACTGAAGGGAAGCCCAATGTTGTACAATCAAGGGAGGGTATTACTCAGGTATATATCTGCACAGAGGAATGCAGGTTTTGGATTCTATGTTTCATGGGGTTTAAACTTTTAGCTGTCTACATTAGTTACGAGTACATTGTTCATTTGGGGATGGTGGTGCAAACCTGCATTTATGTCATGGTGCTTAATAAATAATTATTGCTATTGTTAATATACTTTTATAGTATCCAACATCTCTGAGAATGTCATAATATGTGTTGGGCTTCATGTTAGGGTCTGTTCTCTACAAATGTGTGGACATTTACTTGCTCTTGTTTCTGTGTAGACTCCTTTGTGTGGGTGTATTTGGAAAACTTTCAAATACATGGCCAACACGAGTACAGAGTCTACAAGGTTACTTTACAGCTTTTTGAATCCCTCCACCATGTTATTTTCCTTCATTAGCATGCAGTTCATCTACTGATGTTGTAATTTACATGCTACAGAAATTTCCGTTTGCACGTGATTACTCGCCATTACCTAGAGTTTACTGAATCTAAACCTTTTTGCTGTCATGTGCGCATTGCACTGAGACACACACATGATCAAAATTATTGTGTGGGATTTATTGAATCCTCCTATTATTTTTAAATACAAATACAATATATATCATTCAGAACAAAATAGAAGACTGTCATTCATTATTTGCCTTCTTTTTTGAGATTAATTAAGTAAAGACATGAAACAATAAATTCACTTGAAAAATACATTAAGCTGTTAAGGATAAGACAAAGTTAAAAATATGCATGGATAGCAAGTCTGTGTTATAATTTTGGAAAGTGTAGGTACCCTAGTGTCATTATTTTGATAAATGGCAATCAAGGAAGATAAAATTTATTCAGACATTCCTGAAAAGGTTTCAAGGTCTCAGTTACTGTTAAATTAAATACATTTTCAATTGCTTACATTTGTGCACATCTTAGAATACATAATGTGATATAAATTAAGTTTTCATCTGATTTACAACTGAATAACATATCCAATTTAAAACTAGGTGGTTTTAAGGCTGCATTAAATGAAGACAAATCAGGCTATGTGTACTACATAATCATAGTTTACTGCTTTGGTATCTTTTTTGAACACCATATCAAGGTTAAAGAGACTAAATTAGTTTGTGAAAAAAACAATGTGATGTGGGGCCAAGGCTGTGTTTTAAAAATATCAAAATTTATGAGATCAGAGATTATATATTCAATAGTTATATGTATAAGTCTAATGAGATTGATGGTTTTGTACTTTCTAGAAACACTATTAAAGCAAATGTTTTATAAAGGCATTGTGGTTGCTGATTTACTGGTATCAGTAATGTTATTAGTGAAGAGACTTAGGTTTGAAGGTTTGAATAGGGGTTCAGACAAACTATATTTGTCACTAATAATCAGACAACCTGGCATGTTATTGGGGCTTATGGATATGGTGTTCTTAGCTTTTAAAACATGGAAAGGACTTGTATAGTGACTCAGTTGTGAGCTAGGAATAAGGGATATGTAGAAAGGTTAAAAACATGACAAGTTCGAAATTTGCACTGTATTTATTAGGTAGGATATTAATCATTTCTTTGGGGTATGCGTGGGAAGTATTGATGTTGACAAGCTTAGAGCATTCTTGTGTTTCTTAAATTTCTGACATAGCCATTGATGTATTGATAGTTATTTTTGGTTATGGTGGCTATTTTAAGTTCAAATTTAGACTTAAACATCTTAATGTCATACTTAAGCTATATATTATCTTTTTTAAATGTCCTCTTAAGATGGGTAGAATGTAATACATTATTAAGTAATTTTCATCTTGTTATACAGTTTATCGATGTATTCTGCAACAGAGTTTTGTTTTTATATGTCTTAGTATAGATGTTATGAATAAGGACTGCCTTATCAGCACAACTATTTAAGTGTTAATCAAAATTACAGGAATAAGCAAAAGCTTTAGCAGTAGGGTCTATTAGTGGAGGACTACAGAGGAATTTTCTTAGTTGTTGGATGTTTACCTTTGACATATGTATGACTGCACAAGTATTACACAGGGAATACCACCATTCTGATTTAAAAAGTGTCACAAAGACACAGGGAGCAGTGTAATAAAGGGGACCATATTATTGACAGCAAGGTCAGGGACTTTGTGTCCCCTAGTAGGAAGAATTAACATTTATCCTAGGTATTTAGCATTTAAAAAGTCAAGGAAGCATTAAGCATGCTTGCCATGGATTTTGTGGATCGAACAGTTTACTGATGGAAAATTGAAATTACTCGGTACAAAAGTGTTTTCACTAGGTGGATTTCAGTTAATTTTATGTATTTATTTATTTATTGGCATTTGATCTGGGAAAGTCAGATTGGGTAGAAGTCCATTTTCAGTGGAGGCCTGGGTAGAAAGGCTCCAAATTATTACAAAACATTTTAAGAACAATGATTTTACACTCTTCAAAAATGAAACCAAAACATCTGCAGTTTAAATAATTATATCAAATTAGATATAATATAAAAACATTGGTTAAGAATCGATACAAGGTTTATGACAATAATTTAATATTTAGAGAAATTTTAGACAGCTTGCAGAGAAATTAAAGGTGAGTTAGTTTAATACAAATAGGAATTGCAATATGAAGTGAGGAAAAACAGGCTTATTGTATATTTAAAGAGAAAGTCAGGAAAGAAAATTAGATAGCAGTAATTAAGTAAGTTAAGAAGGGAGAGTAAGAAGGTATGAGGAATGAAAAGGTACTTGTTCACATTTAGGGATGTAGTTTATCTTGGTTTTGAGCAAGATTTTAACTAGGAAGTCTTTCACAGTGGCTTTGAAAGATGGGAGGGAGGGTACAGAGTTCCAGGCCTTAGCAACCTTGTAGGAGTACAGAAAATGCCCAGCAGATTTGTTAGGTTTGTAGACAGCAGGAGATTATGGTCACTGAATCACAATGACTGACTGGGAACATAGTTGCCTAAAATGTTTTTTAGTGCTGGGCAGGCAGATGGAAGCGGGATAATTTTATATGTGGTAAGAAGTTTTGTATATGTTGGTTGATGTGGCAATTCTTACCATTAAAGCTTTTCAGTGCTATACAGTGGTGGGTTCTGAAAGGGGTATGTGCTGCAAATTTAGCAACTTTGTTATAGCATTGTTCAAGTTTTAATTTTTGTGAAGCCTGGAGGTAGTAAGGATGGGAGCACCATTCAGAAGAGTGGGGAAGAGATAGGTACTCGCAAGTGTAGTTTTAGTTATGTTGGAAAAAAAATTTGGCTCTGTACGGTGTCCCTAATTTTTCATGAGTTGTTCTTGCATATGCAGGTCAAATGTAAGATTATCATCCATTATATTTGCTATGAGAAGTGACTATGATGGTTGCATTATCAAGAGAGAGGAAATTACATTTTGTTTTTTCATGAGAGAGGGATTTCAAAATATTATGACGTTAAGGTAGTTGTTATGGTCAACAGGGAGCTTGGTAATATAGAACTAATCATGAGGTAAGAATTAACCTTGCTTAAGGTAACATTGGGGTGAAAAGGAATCTGTCATGAGATAGATATTTCCTTGATGAATGTTGATACTCCATCACAGTAGCCAGCATGTTTAAAGGCATGATTAGTGCTGATCCAAGGAACAGTGTGAGTCTATACATGCATTCAAGTTTGTAGGAACCTCAGTTTTTTTTAAAGACTTTACCAGGACAGCATGTATATTGAATAGACTCTGCATAAAAGGAATTTTAGGCAGTTAGAGTTTTACTCAGAATGTGAAAGCCTTGGTATGTGAGGAACAGGCCATCAGTAGAAAAGAAGAGACCTTGTTGGCCATATCTACCCATACTGATAAATACTGAGTCACCATAGAATGAAAGTAGCTACCTAAGCATTTTTAAGGCCAAATATATTGTCTTTTAATCTCATCTTCATTCTGGGTAGGACAAAAAACACTCAAGAACAGTGTCATTTCTGCATGGGAAACATGCTTTTCAAGAGCCATCATATCCTTCTGCATTCTTTTCCATGTATATCTAGATAATGTGCCTAAGAGCATTTACCCCCATATAAACCAGTACCAAGTCACAATCCTATTTGTCAAGATAGAAGGAAATGAGAGCCCCTGTTATGTCCTACATCCTGTATCCAGAAAGAGTTGCCCACCACTCCTACCTGCTTTTATCTAGCTATCTGAGGGTGGTGTCAGTGTGTCTGACCAAAGAGTCATCTATTACCAGACATTACTCAGATACCATATTCACCAGTATAGCCTAACAGGTAAACAGATATGCACTAGCTTAAATCCAGCACCTTGGTTATCTTATAGTGCTCTTAATGAAACCGATCTAGACACAGGAGGGTAGAACATATAACACTAGCTTAAAGGTAAGAATATGGGTGTGGCAATAACACAATCAGGAAACAATAACTATTACTTATATTATTGTAGAAGTTGGGATAGCATCACTATTGATATCACGTGCATGGTGGTAGTGATATACAAACTTGTGACTAGAAGCAGCTGGGACATTCCATGAAACAGTAAGCATTCTTATTTAGACCAGAAGTTACAAATTACTTCAGGTATAGTAATAGTATACTAAATAAGCTAACATCAATGAGTTCAGTAATAGTAATGGAGTATATGTAAAGTGATCGAAGCATGAAATGTTCAAGCACTGAAATATATATATAAAATCAAGGTGAAGCTAAACGATGCAGGAAACTTTTTTTTTTTTTTTGCAGGAAGGACAAGCGTGTCTTTCACCATCACATCTCCTGTTACTTATATATACCTACTCTGAGACTGTACTACAGTGGATAAAGGGCACATTTCCAGATCCTGGTATACTTCAATATCACACAAGAAAATGTTGTCAAAACTCTAAAACTTGATTTTCAAGCTATTTTCCCAGTATTTTAAGCACTAGAACTTTTCAAAGTTCAAGACCTTGAATGGACCCCCAGTAAATATAAATAACAATTAAAAATGAAACAACAATAGTTACCAACAATGTAACGAATAACAGTGCACTGAATGTAGAGTATACAGTTGAGTAGATTATACTTCTTCAATTGATTTGATTTCAACCTTGTCGAATGTCCATGAGCAACAGTTCAAACTACAGCAATATGCAGCAGTAGAAACAGTAAAAAGTGTTGCTGTTTAGTTGATTTGAATTCAAACTGAGCTTTTATAAAACTGGAACAGTGTAACCAATAACAATGAAATAACACCATAGTTCAGAATATTCAAGAGCTAGCTATTAGTAATGCTTGGCACTCCAACAGCATTATGTTAGATTAAATGATTTACAGTACAACAGAGTGTAGATCTCCAGTCCAGTTATTTTTGCCAACAATGTAGTCTGGTGGAAAAACAAGACCGAGAAAAGAATTGCACTATCAGTAAATGTTACAAAAAAGACAACTGAACTAGTCAGTGTAATAATTGTTTTTTAGTTATTTAAAACAGACAGTACTGTCAGTCCTACTTCATGTGAGCAGGCCTGCGACTTTACTGCCCCTTTCGATAGTAGGGAAGAACTTTCATGGAGATGAATTTATAGCGAGGGAGCTGAATTTAACTGCTTGGCTAATATACCAATGACTTAGCAATGATGAGGCAAGTATAACTAGTCAGGATCTGGATGCTGTAAAGCCTTGAGAGAAATCTTTTTTTCTCTCATTTATGCAGTACTTTGAAGTGCAGCTTGCAGCAACTAAATGGTATAAAGCAGAGAGAGATAAAACTGTTCTTCTTAAGTACACTAGCTAGACTCCGCTAAAAATGACAACAGCCAATCAGTTCCAATCTTCTACTAATAGTTAACTGGAGTACGAACTGTGAAGGAGTTAGTAGCTGTCTTTGCACACAAAAGAAACAGAAAACAGATTGTGCCAGGCGAATTATAAAGAACCAGGTCCCAGGAAAATGTAGACTTCCACTCAGGCCCAGGGTGTTGTAAGGGCTAGACAGTATTAACTATATAAGAGAGACTAACTGACATTTCATGATAATAATGAGAACAAGGGCTAAAGAAAAATATAAAGCTTTTGAAGTAACATGATCTTGAATTTTTTTCACCATTTTCTATGTAAAGATCTCTCTGCTTCCCTTCTTCAAGACTACAGATGTAATTTGTGTTTTTACTTTCTCATTATATAACTACTGATGAATAGTATGAACCATCTGTTGTGAACCTCTAAACTGCTTCAGTCCTATAACCTGCAAAAGCTTGGTTTCCTAAACTTCAATTAGAACTCAATACATGGTCCTATCAGCTTTCAATTACACATTGTAATATGTTATTAATACTAATAAAGTTACTTACTATAAGTCTTAGTATTTTACCAGTCTTTTTCAGTGCTTCTTCACATTTCTGGTTTACTGTTTCCTGATTTGCCAAAATTATTCAAGGTATTATTCCTCTTTTATTATTACTATTACTGGTGCTTTCCTAAGTCGTGCTTTTTGCTGGCATACTGCTTTCCGCATGCAGTGTCTGCCTAGATGACTTTTTGCATTTGTAATAAACTACATTTTTGCCATTTAAACCATGAACCTTTCATTTGTTTTTACCCTTTTAATATGCGCTGTTTTGAGTCTTGACATAACAATAGTCTATTATGAGCCCATAAGTGCATGTGCGTGTGCTTGTGCGTGTGCGTGTGTGTGTGTGTGTGTGTGTGTGTGTGTGTGTGTGTGTGTGTGTGTGTGTGTGTGTGTGTGTGTGTGTGTGTGCTTGTGTGTGGTGTTTTTCACCAAACAGAAATGCAAAAGTAACCTAAATATGCAAATCCTTGATCCTGGATTCACTGCCATGCATACAGCACATTGGGCAATGAGTGCCCTTCAGCACTCGTTTCTGTAGCAGATATGGGTTTTCTGGGATGGGGTTGCTAGCCCAAGGCCCAACTCTTCTCAGAGGGGCACCACACACTTGCACCTAGGGCCAATTTGGAATATCCAGTTCACCTACTGCATGTCTTTGGAATGTGGGAGGAAACCAGAGAACCTGGAGGAAACCCACATGAATACAGGGAGGACATGCAGACTCCACACAGAAGGCACCCCAGCCAAGAAGCCAACTGGAGAACCTCTTGCTGTGAGGTGACAATGCTAACCACTACACCACTGCACCATCCAAATATGTAAATGGTGGTGTAAATAATATCGGCAGAACTAACGTATGCAAATGTTTATTTAAACAATCTTTGCAACTCTAAATTAATAAATAAATAAATAAATAAATAAATAAGCTAGCAGGTTAAGGTTTTCTTTAAATGTAGTTGTGTTTTTTTTTTCAACTGTTTCTGTTACTTTAACCTTTGAGAGGAGCCTGCATGTCTATATTAATAAGAACAGGTTTGTTGAATGGCAATTGGGATACAATATAAAAAGAAGGCTGAGTCAACACCAGGTAAGACTGCTTGCCAGTAGTAAAGTCAGCTTAGTGTCCAGAGCAACAATATTAGGGGAGAAACAAACAACTGAAATGAAGAACAACCTTGGAGAAGAAGGTGGAAAATATTCCTAGATCAAAGAATCCTGAAAGAGTTACTTTCAGAGATTGCTTCCTAGCAATACAAGATTGAACTAAAAGTACTGCTTATGTATACTATCTAAAGCCAAAAGACTTTGGGGGGGGGGGGTCAATAAAGTCCACACTGTCATTTTTTGACCATGTGGGTATCACAGCGTGACACACACATGGCTGTGAATACTTTTAGATTCAGAATTCTGTATAGCGGCACGCACTCAAGAGCAAACACGGAAACTTCCATGGCATGAACATTACAGCATAAGTAGCTGAACTGGATGCTAATGAAGCAAATCAACATAGTGGAGTGATTCAACAGGTTGTAAAACAACCATGTAGATGCCATGCTTGTGTTGCCCTTGTATTCTAAAATTTTCTGAATAGAGCCATGGAAAGGAGTCAACAGGGAATAAAAGTCTGTAGATTTGTACAGAACTGACTGTAACATGTAAACCCGCACACATTATGACATTATCAGGCATAGTGGATGCTAAAAAATTAGATTAACTTCCTCTTCTTCCTCTTCTCCTTTTGCTTGCTCCTGTTAGGGTCATCACAGAACAAGTGGCAGTAGTTTTATGGTGTCGACTTGCCAGCCAGGCACCCAACCTTCCTCAGAAGGCACACATACAGACACACACACACACACACACACACACACACACACACACACACACACACACACACACACACACACACACACACACACACACACACACACACACACACACACACACACACACATGCACACACTCACACCTAAGGCCCATTTATAATGTCCATTCTACCTGCAGCATGTCTTGGAAATGTAGGAGGAAACTGGACTATCCAGAGGAAACCCATACAAACACAGGGAGGACATACAGACCGCACAGAAGGCACCTCAGCTGAGAAACAAACCAGAGAACCTCTCCTAAATAAAGAATGTACTCGTAACTAATTTAGACAGCTAGAAGTGTAAACCCCATGAAACATACTATTCATACTGTCATGTAAGCATATGCAGTACATATCTGATGGAATACAGCCAAACTGTATTAAAACATGCATTCCTCCATGCAGATATATATCAAAGTAATGCCCTCACTTGAATGTGCAACATTGGGCTCCTCTTCAGTTCTCCTGCCTAACCAATTACCAACCATGTAGATTCAGGATTGTCAGCATGGTGAAGATGCAGATGAGGTCAAAACTCATTAGAATTACTGAATCCCCAAAAAAAATGTAACTGTGTAGGGATGTTCACTTTGTGTAGGCATTTCCACAGTGTTCATGTTGAATGCATAGCAACATTGAATGATGACATGGTGAGGGTGTCAGGTTACATTTACAGAGGACTACCAGTAGGTCTGTGAAGTGTAAAAGTGAATGTAAGCAGTGCACAATTCACAAGTTCTGTTCCATCCTCTTTATTGCTTGTTAAAATATATTGTCTCAGTCTGCAATAAGTTAAAAATTATTTTTTAATTTTTGTTCTTGTTTACTTGATGTGGTGCTTAGCACAAACATGGGAAATGGAGGAATGAATGGCAGGTTTCTCAGTGCTTATCACATAACTATTCCTGTGGCAGCATGTGTATGTATAGATCTAGAGCATAGAAGGTTCTGGGTTCTATTACAGGGTCTGCAACCTTTCCCTCACTTTTTGAGCTGCATGTTTTTGCGATATCACAGGCACAGAGAAATGTAATAATAAAGATCACCTGTGTTTGCCATATTTCAGCATTGGTGCATGCAGAGGCACATAAGTGTGCATTGCACACTAATGAGCACAAATGGAGTTGATATATTCAGTAAAGCAGCAGATGTTTTTCTTAGGTGCTAATTACAGCATAAACAGGTCATTTTCAGTACAGTGGAGGTATTTGACAAGGTATAAAGCATCCATGTAGCCTACATTTTAGTTTTCTGTGAATACTTCAATACCATGGGAGTAGAATCAAGGACATTTTAGACCTGAAATAAAATTGTGTCAACTGCTGTATTTGCAAGGAAAGTTCTGAACCTAGAATGTATTCTGTAAAAATATTATGGCATATCCTTGTATATCATAATTTGGTGCAGTAATGAAGTAAATAGTGGTGGATTTGTACAGAAAATACCTTAACATGTGATAGCAGACACTAGTGGTGGAGTTGTACAGAAAGTACCTTAGCATGTGATAGCAGGCACTTATTTTACTTATAAGTGTCCATTACTAAGTTTTTCTTTCTTATTCTTCTCATTTTTAATAGCACTTTTTAGGTGATGCGCTGCATAGTGCAAACAGTGGAATCATGAAATGGCTGTCTTTATCTGGTTTGCGCAAAACGTGGCAGACCACCTAGGAAGCAGACAGCCAAAAATAGTAACTGGATATTCAGTTAATGCCTTTGGCCATCATAAAAACCCAGCTAGGAGTACAGATGGTACTGGGTTCTGGTACAGTGTGTACAACTTTTGTTTTACGGCTGTGACATTGCAGTTTACAACAATGAAATGCAACATAGACAACTGTTTCCTTGATATTCTTATGGCAACAGGTGTAAGTGTAGGACTGCTATACACATGGTCCTGGGTTCGAAGACAGAACATTCCTTTTAGTATTACTTTTACTGATACAGTAACCTATGTATTATTACATTTATGTTCAAATGTATGACTGCAGGTATACTATGTACTATAGCCCTATAACGTTTGAAAAAAAAAACGCATACACACCTGCCTATACATGCACTTGCTTGCCATTGCTGTTTTCTGCTTGGCAGACATTAGCAATGTGGCTCTTGTTTGCACACTGCTTATCTATGCACAAACAGGTGTAAGTCACGTGCATGTTCACTTTGTTAACCATTGCGCAAATCCACTGCTCTCTGTGCTATGGATCTGTATAGATGATGCTTTCTTATTGGTGTTTATTGTCCATTTCCTTTATATGACATAAAAGTACAAGTGGAAACATTGCACATTGTGGGCACATTCTAAATATATGTCATATATTCATATAGCATACATGTGTTGCCTCCCACCCAAGCAGTACAACCCTGAGTGAGGTCTCAGTATTTTTTACACACATATATCAACCACACTACAAAGTGCAACATATAATGTTGTGCTCTCCCTCATGGACAGGGCCAGTCAGTGGTGCTGACAACCATGCTCTGCTAAACTGAAGCATCCAGCCATGCAAAATAAGGGTACTTGTGTTTTTACACAGCTAGGCTTCTACACATCCTACTGCCGCTAGGCTACTGGCCTCATATGAATGTATGAATCTATGTTCCTATGCAGGCCTACCTATCTGTTGTCCACCACATGGCCTGCTGATGTCAGCTATTATAAGTTCACCTGTTGATGTGTCAAAGTCAGACTCGTGCCATGGTGCTTGCATAAAATACTGACTTCTGTAGTCTGTGTACTCAGGTGAAGATTCTGTTCTCACTGTAGTCAACTGTGTGTGTGCATGCGAGTGTGTGTGTGTGTGTGTGTGTGTGTGTGTGTGTGTGTGTGTGTGTGTGTGTGTGTGTGTGTGCATGTGTGTTTGTCTACCCATAAAGCAAGTGTATATCCTATAGTTACTCACCAATCCCATAAATTACAGTATTTTGATACTTGCACCTGTCTACACATCCATTTTAAACAGGTTTCCCACCTTCTTCTCTCCAACATGCGCTACTGATGCCATCCACTATAAGTTGACCTGCAGCCATATAAAAGTCAGATTTGTGCTGTGGTGCTCACATAGAGTAGTGTGTTCTGTAGTCTGCATAATTAGATAGGGGTTCCGTTCTCACTGTAGTCAACTTGGTGCATGTGTGTGTGTCTACTTAGGAGAGCAGATGTGCTATCCTACAGTTATTTCTATACTGGCGTGGCTTGCCAGCATTTGGATACTTGCACCTGCCTACATATCCCTTTCAAGCAGGCATCCCACCTTCTTATCTCCGACATGCAAAGCTCATGTCATGCACTATAAGTTGACCTGCCATCTTGTAAAAGTCAGACTTGTACCATGGTGCTTGCATCGAGTACTGTATTCTGTGCAATTAGATAGATAGGGGTTCTGTTCTCTCTGGAGTAAACTTAGTCTGTGTGTGTGAGATTGTGTCTCTACTCAGAAGAGTAGATGTGCTATCCTACAGTTACTTCTGCAATGGCATGGCTTGCCAGTATTTTGATACTTGCACCTGCATACACATCAATTTCAGGCAGGCATCAAACCTTCTTCTGTCCTACATGCAATGCTGATGTCATCCACTATAGGTTGACCTGCAGCTCTGTAAAAGTCAGATTTCTGCTGTGGTGCTTGCATAAAATACTGAGTTCTATAGTTTGTGTACGTAGGTAAGAGTTCTGCTCTCACTGCAGACAACTTTGTGTGTGTGTGTGTGTGTGTGTGTGTGTGTGTGTGTGTGTGTGTGTGTGTGTGTGTGTGTGTGTATGTGTTTGTCTGCATGTGTGTCTGTGTCTAGCCAGAAGTGCAAGTGTATATCTGGCAGTTACTGCCCAATGCCATCCATTGACAATATTTTGATCCTTGTACCTGGCTATATATCCATTTCAGGTAGGCATTCCAATGCCTTCTCTCCATCATGCACTGCTGATGTCATCCACTGTAAGTGACCTGCAGCAGTGTAAAAGTCAGACCTGTGCTGTGGCACTTGCTTAAAATACTGTGCTCTGTAGTCTTTGCACTTAGATAGGTAGGGTTCCTGTTCTCGCTGGGATCAACTTGATGTGTGTGTGTCTGTACTCAGCAACATAGACATGCTATCCTACAGTTACTTTTCGAATGGCATAACTTGCCAGTATTTTGATACTTGCACTTGCCTACACATCCATTTCAGGCAGGCTACCCACCTTCTTCTCTCCAAAATGCACTGCTGATGTCAATAAGTTGACCTGCAGCCATATCAAAGTCAGACTTGTGCAGTGGAACATTCATGGAGTGCTGTGTTCTGTAGTCTATGCACTTAGGTAGGGGTTCTGTTCTCACTGCAGCCAACATGGTGTGTGTATGGGTATCTGTACTCAGCAGAGCAGATGTGCTGTCCTACAGTTACTTCCACAATGGCATGGCTTGCCAGTGTTTATATACTTGCACAAGCCTACCCATCCATTTCATGCAGCCCTCACAACCTCTTGTCTCCCACATGGCCTGCTGATGTTATCCACTATAAGTTGACCTGCAGCCATGTAAAAGTCAGACTTGTGCCATGGCACTTGTGTAAAGTACTGTGTTTTGTAATCTGTTTATTTGGATAGGTAGGGGTTCTGTTCTCACTGCAGTCAACAGTGTGTGTGTGTGTGTGTGTGTGTGTGTGTGTGTGTGTGTGTGTGCCATACATTAACAGTATTTTGATCCTTGCACCTGCCTACACATCCATTTCAGGCAGTCCTCCCAATGCCTTCTCTCCAACATGCACTGCTGATGTCATCCATTATAAGTTGACCTGCAGCCAGATAAAATCAGATGTGTACCATGGTGCTTTCATAAAGTACTGTGATCTATAGTCTGTGTACTTAAATATGTAGGAGTTCTGTTCTGACTGTAATCGACTTGGTGTGTGTGTGTGTGTGTGTGTGTGTGTGTGTGTGTGTGTGTGTGTGTGTGTGTGTGTGTGTGTGTGTGTGTGTGAGCTCTTACTTGACATTACAGAAAGCATTTTCTACTAGCATGTGGGAGACTGTTATTGCCACATGTTCAACAGAAAATGTTGATGTCATCGGCTATATCAGATTATTGAATACGCAATCATCCTACTAGGGCATGATCAGACACTGTCCTGGACTCAAGCAGACTTCACCTTAGGGTTATAAGTTCATAGGATGTTACTAGGCTATGGGCACTAAGGCTTTTATAAGCCTAGCCATGTTATACCCATGTTGCTTTATTGATCAGTTTGTATGAACTATATTTGCAGCACAAGTCCATGATCAACACTGATTGACCTTATCCAAAAGAGACATAGGTGACACCCTTAAGGTAAATTTACAGTCTCCCAGCCAGTTGTCTAGCTTCTCTTAAATAGGGTCATTGAGAGCTCTGTTTTATGTGAATTGGGAGTTTGTTCCAGAGGAGTGGCAATCTCTGGGGAGACATATCTGTCTTGCCAGCATGTCCTGTTAATTTTGCAGGCTGAGTTAACATCCCTAGAATAAGTGAATCTGTCTCATTTGACTTACAGATGTGCAGCATTTCCATTTGGGCAGGGTCTAAGACTGCCCTGTAGGCCAGACACAAATCTCCCTCTGCTGCAGGAGTCTGGTGAGGTATATATAGAAGGGAGCATTGTACTCTATTAGTGGTCTGATGAGGGATGAGTACAGGGGACTTGTAAAATCCTTAGCTCTGGATGTGATGCCCTTACTTATAAGATATGCAACACAGAAGGTCGTCCTTACAACTATGGACACATGGTGAGAGAAGTTAAGGTTGCTATGAACCTGTGTTCCCAAATCTCTCATCACAGGGTTTGAGCTAAGGGGGGGGGGGTACTGTTAATATTGTAATTTGCAGGGACTTCCCCTTTGCCAAAAGGGATGATAATGCTTTTTTTTGCATTTAGTTTAAGTCCATGGCTTTGGCACCAATCATTTGTCTGTGCAAGCCCTTTTTGTAGTATGTCACCATTGTTGGGAGACTCAGTGTTTGCACCCAGTTTGCAGTCATCAGCAAATTTGGTAAGCCACAAGTTATCTATTTTCACCTGGCCTTCTGAGAAATAGATTCCAAACAGTAGGAGGCCCGGCACAGATCTTTGTGGTATACCAGTGGTAACTAGTCTGCTGGTAGATTTAGAATCCCCAACTTTGACTGTATGCCTTCTGTCAGTGAGCTGATTGGCTACCCATCTAGTGATGTATGGGTTAATTCCCAGCTGGGTGAGTTTTTCAATGATGCCTGAGTGGAGGATTGTGTCAAAAGCTTTGGATAAGTCAAGATAGGCTGTATGTAGTATTTTCCCTTCATCCAGGGCTTTGGTGACATTCTCATAGAAGTCCATCTGGTTGAGTCAGCATGAACTACCCTTAACAAAGCCATATTGGGTCAGGTTAAGAGTTTGAAGATCACCTATGTCTTTGTTCATAAGGTTCATAAAAATTCTTTCCATGGCCTTACAGATAAGGCTGGTTAGGCTTATGGATCTACAGTTTCCCAGGGTCGGTTCATGGACTCCCTTTGTGCAAGGGATTTACTGTTGCTGCTTTCCATTATGCTGGGACAAATCCAGTACATAGACTGTGTTTGAAGACAGTGCCAAGTGGTTCCACTACATCCTGTTTTAGACCATTTAGTAGGCACCCTGGGATGTTATCCAGTCCCATAGAGGATATGTTTTTGGCCATGGAGAGTGGGGATATGACCTTCTCTCTGGAGATTCTAGATTGAGGACTGTTAACAGGTATGCTTTGGTGTATGTCTGTTGAGGACAGGGGGCGAAGTTTGCACCACACCTGTCTGCTAGAAGGTTGGCAATGTCCTCAGGGTCAGTATAAGTGGTATTGCCAACTACTAGTTTGGCACAAATCTGGGCCTTCCCTATCAGGTTTCTGATGTAGTTAATAAATGCAGTGTGATTATCTTTAGCTATGGATGCTAGTTTAGCTTCATACTTGGCTTTAGAGGGGTTTACAAGATATCTAATTTGCTTGTCCAAGCCTTAGAGGGTGTTCTTCCTCTACTGAGTCAGTTCCTTCTTGTTGTTAAACATTAGGTTCTTCCACTTGTGTAACCAATTTATGCTTGATGCCCACTAGGTTGGCTTGTTCTTTTGTGAGGACCTTGTTTTGATCAGTTCAGGTGCAGCTGAATTTATACATTTGCACAGGTGTTTATATGAGGCATTTGTGTACACCTCTGTGTAGTAGGCATTATTGACAGTGGTAGCAGGGGATTGCAACTATTTATGGTATCACTTAGGAGGCTATAGTTTGCTTTGAAGACATTTGTCATCCTTTTTGCTCTTGAGGGGAAGACAGGTTGTTGTTGTTGTGTCTTTCGGCTTTTCCCGGTTAGTGGTCACCACAGCAGAAATCCAGTCCGTTAATGATTGGCAGCAGATTTTTACGTGCTGAGTTGCCAACTCTGACGCACAACCTTCAACGAAGGTACGCCCATTCACGCATGTCTCCACACAGAAGACGCTCTAGCTGAGAATCGAACAGGACAACGTCTTAGTAGAGAAAACTGCAAGGAACCACCATGATAGGTATGAATAATTTATTTTAATAAGAGAAACAAGCGCTTTCATGCACCACCATGGCGCGCTTCATCAGGTTATATTAATTAATTAAAATTCAACCTTTTTATATACCAAATACATTGTCAATCAACCAATTTAATCCATCAATCAAAACGACTAATTAAACCATTTAAAAAGATATTACCAGTATAACAACAGGTTTGAGTAAGCTAAGCCATTTTAGCACATAAAATGTTTTAAATACAAATGTTTAAAAAGCAACAAGATATTCCATCAATATGGGCAAGCATTATACTCAAATTATATATCACAAACTGAAACTAAACATTAATTAAAATTCATATCTCAGAATCAATTCATAAATCTAACTTTTTATAATATTATAAATATAAATAAAATAAAATAAAATAAAATAAATGGAGCATCAATTAACCATGATAATACTTAAATAACAACTAATATAAAGCAAATTCTCATCTACCATAAATATAAATTCATTTAAATTAATATTGCTATCATATTATATGCAGTGTATTAATATTTATACTACTATTATTTATTTATTTATTTAAATACTTCTATTACATTATAGACACTGCGATACCTAAAGTTAATAAGAATAGGGAGCCATGAAACGTGCCATGACAAATATTTATATGAAGCATAATATAGTATCTACTCCCATCAACTATATAGGCAAATAAACTAGCAATAAATAATCTAGAGAACCTAAACGTCTAGAAATGTGGCAAAAAGAAACAATACAAAACAAAACTATACATTAAGGGACGAGATATATAATTCATCTATCTCGTAATAAAGCTGGACGAATGATAACCGCTGAGTTGAGACCAGGTTCAATGTGAGATCTAAAATTGAGAATCCATCTTAGTTCATGGAGTTCGAGAGACCCCATGACATCCCCTTTTCTTTTGTTCTTGTGCACAATCTGAATAACCCTAAACCTAAACAAATGTTTTGGAAACTGCTGACAATGCTTCGCCAATGCATTATTGGTATTCCCCTTCCTTATGTCATAGACATGATTGTACATGCGATCCCTAAGCCTCCTCGATGTCATGCCTACATAGTAGGCATCACATGATTCACAGGTGGCTAGGTAAATGATGTTATTCGAATCGCATGTTGCATAAAATGTGGGTGTAAAAGTTACATTTAAACGCGGTATTTCAAATGTCTGAATCTTCGATATATAGCTACACATGCTACATTTAGTGCATGGGTAAGTACCCTTCTTGTAACATGACCTAATATCTATTTGTCGGGTGTCCATCTTATCATTACAGAGTAACCTTTTTAGGTTCAAGCTGTTATTAAATCTAAAAATAGGTCTTTCACCCACTATCTGTGACAGAGTTGGATCAAGGAGTAAAATCTTCCAGTTGTTCTTCACAATGCCCATAATATGATGTATATCATTCGTATATTTAATACTAAAAGGCAAGCTCACTTCATTCCTCTTAAAATTTAAATTACGGCTGCAAGCCGCTTTTTTAACATAAATAGAAGTCTCTAGTGTGGACGAAATTAAACCGTCCACTAAATCAGCAGGATAGCCTCTATTAATAAAACAATTCTTTTGATAGTCAACCAGAGCATGTACATCCTCCTGCTTACTACAAAGCCTAGAAATTCTTGCTACCTGCCCTTTTATTACATTTCGAAAGATATAGCGAGGGTGCATGCTATCGAAATGAAGAATTCCATTCCTCCAGCATGGCTTTCTATATAGTGTTGTAGTGATATTACTATTTTCATCTTTAGTAAGGGTAATGTCCAAAAAATTTATATATTTTAATGAGTGTTCAAAAGTAAATTTCAGGAATGAGGTGGTAGATTCCATATATGCGACAAACTCATACAGTGAATCTATATCACTGTTCCAAAACAAAAGAATGTCGTCCACAAAACGCCTATACAGAACTATACTCTTAAACCTCTCATTATTAAAGATGAATCTCCTTTCCCATTGATAAATAACTAAATTTGCATACGCATTCGCACAGGGAGTGCCCATGGCCACTCCCCATGTTTGCGCATAAATCCGATCACGAAAAAGGAAAATGTTGTTATTTAGCACCATATCTAACAAACTACAGACTAACATCTGGTCAGTATTGTCCAGTGTTCCATGTACATGTAAGCATTCCCTAATGGCTTCCAAGCCAAAATCATTCGGGATGCTTGTAAACAAGTTCCTAATGTCTAGAGTAACTAATAGAGTATTCTTTTGTATATTCTTACATATAGAATCTTGTTTTAAATCTTGCAATAATCCATGGGAATCCTTTAAGATCGTAGGTATTAACTTAACCAAAGGACCTAACTTGGTCTGTATAAAAATCGAAGCATTCTCTGTCACCCAATGCCTACCTGAGACTATAGGGCATAAGGGAGGGGGGTGCAATCCTTTATGTATTTTCGGGAGACCCTTAATGATGGGTATCAAAGGAGAGTCTATCAATAAAAAATCATATAAGCTCTTGTCTATACAACGACACATTAAAAGATCATAAACTGTGTCATGCACATCCCTTACTTGAGAGTCCATAGTTGATTTATCTATCAACTTATAGGCTGAATCATTATTCAACATATCCTGCATTAGCTCAATATAAAGGGAGGTGTCCATAGCAACCACCCCTCCTCCTTTATCAGCAGGTTTAAATGTAATATCAACATTACTACGAAAGTTATCAAGGCAACATTTCTGGTTGGCATTCAAATTCACAAATATTCCTTTATGCTTTTTCTCTTTGTAATATATATAAAAATCATGTTCACAAGAACGTACAAAACACTCAACCATATTATGCATAGGTGGTATAAATAAACTTTTCCTTTTGCATATATGGGATGTATGCGCAAAATCATCATGTGAAGAGTCACAAAACAATACCTTAAGTGAAAATCTCCTTGCAAAAAGACAAAGCGCTATCAGCGTTTCTGAAAGTTCACTTCCTCTTGAAGGAATAAAGGACAAGCCTTTATTAAGAAGAGATTGCTCATCCACTGTGAACTCAAAAGAAGTGAGGTTAAAAAACAAAGTATTCAGTTCTTGGTTTTTCGCCGTGCCTCCGGTATCTCGCCCGAGAATTTTCTCTTTCCTCTGCCTCTGCTTATTGAACGCATGGGTGCCCTGGTTTTGTATGGAAGCGGAAGGTTTAAAGGAAGAGCACCAGTGGTTGTAGCAGGTGTTACATTGTTACTCGATTTAGGTCTCGCTCCCAGTACATCGTTAATCTTCAACCCCTGCTGATTGCATGGTAATGAAACATTGGAGGGAAATATCTTATTATTCAAGGTATCACCCAATAATTCCTTACTAGCATTTGGCTCATTCAATGTCTCAGCATGTTCAGCATGTTCAACGGAATTCATTGAAAAAACATTATCACCACCAGTCGGTTCAGCCCCATTCCTATTAAACCTCGGCCACACAAAAATCTGGCCCAACTGAAAGTCCTGATAGTCCCGTTTCAGCTTTTTTAATTTTATTTGCTCAAGCTTGCTGCTGTATAATGCAACCTGCCTAAGCATACTGTTGATCTTTGAAACACATAGATCACGTTTGTATTTCTGTATTAAGTTTTTATGCTCACCTTCCACTTTGGCAACAAGATCTAACTCAATAGGTGAAAAATATTCTATCAGTAGATTAATATACTTTGTGCCAAAGTCAATGTTAAGTTGTTGCCATTTACGCAGCAAATCCGGATGGCTATCCCCGTAACTTGGCATGCACAATATCCGCATACCACGGGGGATTACTTTAAAATGAAGACAAGCCTCCATATGCCTCCTCTGCCATATAAGCCAGTGAAGCTTATATAAATCGTTCTCTAGGGATCTCAGAGAACTATAGAAGTCTTGTAGATTCTCCATAGTATTGGAGACCATGGGTTGGGTGTTATGATGAAAATCCATGTTAAGAAGGGGATTCTCCTGCTGATGGAAAAGATTATTCCAGTCCTCAGTACCGCTCGTACTTGCCAGATTGTAGTCAAGCTCAATATTTAAGGAATCCATCGTGTGCTGGCCAAAAACGCAAACAAAAACCAGAAATAGTAGCAACAAGCAAAAGATGACCATCCAAAGGTTCCTTCCAACGCCAAGAGGATAAAAGTAGAGAAAACTGCAAGGAACCACCACGATAGGTATGAATAATTTATTTTAACAAGAGAAACAAGCGCTTTCATGCACCACCATGGCGCGCTTCATCAGGTTATATTAATTAATTAAAATTCAACCTTTTTATATACCAAATACATTGTCAATCAACCAATTTAATCCATCAATCAAAACAACTAATTAAACCATTTAAAAAGATATTACCAGTATAACAACAGGTTTGAGTAAGCTAAGCCATTTTAGCACATAAAATGTTTTAAATACAACTGTTTAAAAAGCAACAAGATATTCCATCAATATGGGCAAGCATTATACTCAAATTATATATCACAAACTGAAACTAAATATTAATTAAAATTCATATCTCAGAATCAATTCATAAATCTACTTCTTACTGTGAGGCAACAACGCTACCACAGCACCACCACCGCATGATCGTTAATTCGAACAAGACTGAATTATGATCATACTGTACTGTGGGCAACACATAGCGGGTAGTGCAGAGACACCATACATTGCTGAGTAATAAGTCTAGGACATTCAAGCCCCTTGTGGGGATGTAGTCTATCTGTTTCAGAGGATTTGTATTAACAAAGTCCACAAAACTTAGGACGAGCATGTTTGTGCTCATATATGACTCCCAGTCAATGTAAAGATAGTTGAAATCAGCCATGACCAAGGTGTTTGGCTGTATAGTAAGTGACTCAATTAGGTCCAAGTAGGCAGAGTGGTTCTCATGGTTCATTGTGGGAGACTTATAGATAACAATGATATGGAAGAGGGTTTTACCCACAGTTAATTGGACTTGGAGTAGTTCTAGGGAGTTGTACTGTTTGAACAGTCTTGAGGTGTATTTGCCTTTAATGAAAATATTTACACCACCGCCTTTGGTTCTTTCATGCTCATTTTAGGTCTGAACATGTGGAAGGTATTGTAGCCTTGCAAGGCCGGGGGGCTCCCTCTGTGTCCTCGAACCATGTCTCTGTGACTACACAGACATTGGCATCATCCAAGGTAAGGAGTGCTTCCATTGATTGTAGTTTCTGATTTAGACTCCTTGCATTAAGCAGAATACATTTGAGTTTGTCTCTAGTGATTGTTTTTTAGATTGGGAACTTTTTTATTGTTATGACATTGTCTAAAAAGGCACTATAGGGGAGGCAAGTACCTTTTCCCAGTAAATGAAAGCGAAGAGGTGGCAGGCGAAGACCATCTCTGGCAAAGCAGTGTGGTTTATTGACCATATCTTCCCAGGCTGACAGATACTGGATCCACCTGAAGTGATACCTGAAGATAAGCCAGTTGTTGAAGTCAATCATTTTATGTTTATATTGAGGCATCATTCTAGGTGAAGGTCTAATGCTGCTTAGGACTAGGGACATACCTGCCTTGGACACATAATTTGACAGCTCAGTCATGTCTCTTCATATAGTCCAGTGAGGTACGTCCCAAGTCATTCACTCCAACATGGACTATAACAGAGTCATAATGGTACTTGTTGTTGAGAGACTTGAGTGTGTGCATGATCTGATGGATCCTAGCACCTGACAAACAGCTGACAGTGACCTTCTCCTTGTTCAGTCTGGTGAGGGGTACATCTGTGTGTCTCACTATGGAGTCACCTACGACCAAGACATTTGGTTTTGAGATGTTTTGCCTTAGGGACTTTTTGGCTGAGACACTGTTGCATGTATTGTGTGTATTGCATTCTGTTGTGTCTGCAGTGTGTGCAGTAGGTTTGTGCTTGGGAGGTCTCTGATGTTTAGGTAGGCTTCTAGTGAGTACCTCTGCATATGTGGGTTTATGTGTTGTGTGCTTATTATATGCAGGAGGTGACGTGATTGTGCTGACAACACATTTAATATCTTGTTTGTTATTATGTGAGAGAACTGATTCCAAATTTATAGTATAGCTACATCTCTAACATGCTGTATTTGTTTGTTTAGGAGTAACTGCTGTCAGTATACATTAGGGAATTGCTACATTACCTCAGGATGCCCATGTCAATCAGGCTGGCTGGCGAAATGGTTGGAAACTGTCCATCCATTATGGCAGGTATATACTGTAGTAACTAGTGGGGAGTGGGCTACATGTGCCAGGTTTTTTAGTAAAACTAACAATAAGTGGCTATTCTATGGAGGGCTAGAGGTAGAAAACTGTGTCAATGCCTCACAATGCACATCTGAGTTGCTCGCAGGGTAGCAGTGCAATCTCTGAGCAGCTTCTGTAAACTGAGTGCAAACCTGCCCAAACATGACGCTGAAATACAAGCAAAGTTAAACAATTTAAAAAAAAGTAAACAAAGGGAAAGCCCAAGACTGAGCCTTATTCCACCAGTCCCCAACTCAGATGGGTCCTTGGCTGCACACTTCTACCACAAGGGTGTAATGGGGCCTTCTTATCTCATTAGCTCCAAGTGCTGTCAAATGGCGCTTCTGTGCTTAAATCCAAGCATGCTATGAGATGGTAAGAATTGCATGATGTTACACCTGAGTGCCTTCCACAAGTGCCATTAACTTTTCAGTCCTATTTTAGCTCCACTGTTGAAAAAAAAGTTGAAAAAGTAACTGAACTTTTTCAGTTACCTTCTCAACTTAGGTTTCAGTATGGAGTTACGTGATGGTCATATTGGACTTTTCTGAGATAATCAGCTTGCCATGCACTCTGTATTTTCTTCTGATTATAGCATGCCAATTCTGTATGTGTTTCATGAAGCAAGTGGTGGCAGCCAGTAGGATTCTTGCAATCCAGTCCACCACTTGCATAACACCTCCATCCCAAGACAAGTTTCTTTTGTTCTGTCAAAATAAATAGAAAGTCCAGTAGTAGCTATTCTTTTTTCTGACATTAGCAGAATTTACCTGCATTGCTACTGGATCCATCAATTTATTTTCAGTGTCGATTGTTTTGCGAGACAGGAGAGAACTGCCGCAGTCATGGTCTCAGAAGAAATGCCAAAAGTCAGCTGAAATGGAGATTTTATTTTCTTTTAAATACCATGATTCACTTCAACAAAGGACCAGCTTCATATTTGCCTGCTCAAGTCAAGAATAAGCTAAGATGGTCTAACAGAAACCTTGGACTGACAAGAGGGGACAGGACAGGAGGCTCAGGCAGAATGCAGATCCTCTGAACCGGTTTGCATTCCAAAGGCTGGCATGGATGATAAGTCATAGTTTTTACCTTCAGAAATGAACATCCTTAAACTCTAAAACTGCAGTGTTACAATAGGAAAGTTACTGCTCTGCATGTCAGATATGAAGTGTTCTTACTTTCAATGGACTAGCAATTTATGTAAGCGGAGGGGGGACTGTAAGATGACTGAAAATGTACAACCAAATGAGGCAGGACAGTAGGAGGTGCATGCTCATACTCAGATGAAAAGTGGACTCTGCATTTATTTTTGTCAAACTGACTATTGACATTGGGAATTAATGTTTTTAATCTGCATGATGTTCTGAATGGGTTGATAACCTGAAGGCTGGTATGTGTATCAAGCCATAGATTGCTTCTTCTGAAATGTACATGCTTAAACTTAAATTCTGAAATTGAAATGCTATAGTAAGATTGTTGTTATTTTGCATGCTAAACATGAAATATAGTTCACATGAATGGAGTAGAAACTGGTGAAAAGTGAGGGAGGGATTGTAGGACAGCAGAGGTGAGACATTTTGGAGGCTGGGCAATGCAATGTGCATATATCATAAAAGAGATTAGGAACATGGTAAGAATTAAAATGGTAGTGATTCATGTATTTGAGAGAAATGTGTTTAAAAATGGAACCTAACAATATTATGAACCCATTTCCTTAGTGTAGTCTAATGTTTGGATAGTCGGAGGAGTAAGGGTCAAGAAAGGTAGACTGTGGCCTGTACCATTTTAGGGGAAGAAATGTGTGGTGCTTGCATCAATCATGCGAATTGTCTTTACTGGTTATGAGTAACCTGGGCTTTTTCTACTGCAAATGTGCAGGGGAATTTATGGCAATTTGCAAGCCAGCAGGGATGGTAAGCTACAGTTGTCCCCCTTAAAAATGGACATACTTAGATTGTATATGGTTAAATTAAGATGGAATTATAAAATACTAAACTAACTGTAAATTAATAAAGAAATGGCCATCATATCACTGAAGCAGAGATTTGTGAAATATTAATAGAGGAATATAAAGTGACTGAGAGTGGAAAACCAACAGATGATGGCCAGTATGTCGTGAGCATCTACACCGTAAAAGAAATTGGGTTATATATTTATATAGAGATGGAGTGGACTGGAAATCTTGTAAGAAGGAGATGGGCAGTTTGCTTAGTGGACAAGATGAATAAACAGAAGGCAGCACTGATAGGGAGCTGATGATTATGCTTTACTCTAGTTGCATGTGCATAGCTTACCAGTGACAGATGAATACGGACAACATTTTTTTCAGTGGAATGAATGGTTGGGCTGTTGTGTGCATGTGAGAGAAAGCTAAAAATATTACATGAGCAGTAAGGGCCCACAATTTAAGGGAGTTGAGTTTAAAGTTGGGATAAGAGGGTGTTATATGGTTAGTAGAAAGGTAAGTGAGACCTCTTGTAATGGATTTAAAAAGCTGGTACAGTAGATACACTAAAAGGCCACCATGCTACTGGTGTAGGTGAGGGACTGGAGTTAGAAACTAGAGAATAGTGCTAGAAACTGAAATTGGTGGCTTGGATGATTCACCAATAAGATATGGTACCATATGCGATACTGAAAGTGACTGAGGCAGAGACAGACTGTTCATTGTATGATTTAACATTCAGCTAAGCCCATGATATATGTAAAGCAAATGCAGTTATGAATGCAGTCCTTAGGACTGCACAGTCATTTTGCAGTATCTTTCCTTTTAGAGTTAAGACCCCAGTAAGAATGCCAATCCCTCCTCACAGAAAATCAGCTTTTAGTTCATTCTTAGGGTATTTCTTCCAAATACAATAATATCTGCTAAGTATTTGCTAACCAAATTTTTGTTCATGTTGGGCAGCAGTTTAGAACTGCATGACGTAAACATTTTAAGGATTTTTTTAACCAGCTACAGCCCATTTCTGATAGTGCCATGAGACCTAAGGCTATGGGTTGATTTGTATATGGCTGAGTCACTCAACTTGCTGAATGCAACACTCTCTGGTACAAATTGGGACTAAATAATAGCTTATTGATGTAAAAAATAATGTATTTGTACTATGCAGTCAAATATCTAAACAGATTAATGAACAATCAGTACTAATTGGAATTTATTGTATTGCACTGGCTCAACATTAGCATCACTGCATGTTACAATAGCTCTATAGATGTGTCACCCACAGTGGAATAGCTACTGAATGATGAGATACACACATGATTGCACAAACATTTTGGTTATCCTGTCACAACAAAATGTATGGTTACTCTGGTTCACTTCTATTATATTGCACATATTTCTATGGTTAGTCCTAATTATGATGCTCGTTTGTTTTATCAAACTTCTTCTTCTGCTCTCTTGTATTACTAAAGTGTGATGAAGAAACTCACTCGGAAATGTTTGTCTTTTCAATGAACCTCTCTAACAGTGGTGACATCTTTTATCTCTCCTTTGTATTTGCCTTTGAAATGGCTGCAGTTATGGGGGCCACTAAATATGGGGAATACTGAGTAAACTTCAGCATACTAATGTCAGAGGCATTGTAGCTTTCTTCTTCTGACTTTAACGATGGACTTACTTGAGATGCATTAACTTCATATTGACAAGGGAGAGTTATTTTCTATGCAGACTGGGCAGTGCAGTCACAGAGATTAGTTGTTAACCTACTATTGGTGTTAGGCTGCTCAAACTGGGACAGTTCAGCAACAGTCTTCCTGTTGATGAGCCAGATGTGACAGGTTCACCTTTGCAGGACACTATCAGGAATATGTGTTATGCAAGTGGACATTTGTGCACTGGAGTATTTTTTGTGTATGTGACCTACAAAAACACTGTCAATCTGAGTAGATTATTTGATTTTGCTGTCTATACCTCCTTTCATCTGTTGACATCATTGTCCTTTTACATTCCACATTGAACCACGTTTATCCTGAACTGCAGAACTGTAACATATGGTGCAGATACGTGGTTACTGAACCACAGGTGTTTGTAGGCTTTCAACGTTTTTTTTTTTCCAATATACTTTTTATTTCTTTTCCAGCCAAAATAAGCAGCCATTTACAGCAAAAGCATCAAGTAGGATCAAATACAATAGTTTTCACAATACTTCATAAAAAAGCTTACATGAACTGATGGAGAATAGAAAGAAAAAAAAAAGGAAAAAAAAATACAAACAGAAAACAAAAGAGTGATAAGTACACCATTCATTGAGGTTACAGGGGATAATGAATTCTAGGTTTATCTGTTAATTCTGACTTATATGTTAGAAGCCCCTGTTTCAGAATAAAGTAAGGTTGTTATCATTATAACCGAAGAGTGGGTTGTGGCACTGTTTATGTTACCTCATTTATAAGTTTTGATTTGCATAAGTATGGTAACCTTACTTATAGAAAGTTTAGTGAAAACCCTAAAACTTATGTACATAAAATGAAACTATTTACACTGCTGGATGCCATCTGGAAGATGCTAAATCTTGAGCATAACATTTTGAGCCATTAACCATATTGTGTTTACGTACAGAGAAGTTAAAAAGTAAAAGCCACCTGAATTTGATTCATGTGTTTAGGTTTTATTTGCTTGCAAGGATTGTATTGAGAAGGGAGTTCCAATATGTTTGAAAGTATGTTCTCTTTTTAACACTTTTAGTAGCTAGTTTGTTGGAGGTGATATATTTGACTGCCATGTCTTTAAAGTTTATCCACAAGATTTTATTGTTAATTACCCAATTTTTTGTTATATAAAATTTAAGAAGGGCACATACTGTAATTAGAATATGTTTACAAATTCCTCTGATTGAGGTAGGGATTATATGTAAAATCATTGTTTTTCAAGCAAATGTGTTTTTTTCATAACCAATTTTTTTCAAGTTGCACTCTTAAAGAGCACCAGAGCTTAAAAATATTCTTACAGCTCCAGGAAATGTGGAGTATATCAACATTCTCTTCAGGGCAAAAGGGGCATGTTTTAGCTTTTTGGAGGCCAAATTTTTTAAGAACAGCTGGGGTATAATATGCTTTATTGTTAATCATTATTTGTGTGTAAATTAGGTTTTTGAAAAGAGTTAATTTTAAGGTATCTTTAATGGCTTCTTGTTTTTGAGTTGTTGTGACATTTTGACTAATGCTTTTCTAATTGTTTGAATAAAGTAGAGCAGATTGATGTTTTATCTCACTAATTAATTTATAGGTCTTTGAAATCATTTTCCCCTTAGAGGCTAATGATTTCATTATATTTTGAGTAATTACTATATTTTGTGTGTCCATTTTGTATTTTGAGAACTTCATCTTTGTTAATGATATCATTTATCTCAGAATAGGGTTATAGCTGTTGTGTTCTTAAATTTTCCAGAGTTGACTCCTTATGTTGTAGAATATGCCATACTGTTATCTCTTTAATTAGTGGGAAAGGTTTAAGGTCTATCATTTTGTTATTTAGCTTGATATTCGGGTTCATGTGTATGGGTTGTAGGATACTTAATGTATTTTGTAGGTTGATAGAGGTGAATAAAGACTGGAAGGCCAGTATTTCATTTTCAATTATAGGGTGTAGTCTGCAAAAGATTTTATTGTTTGGGTTAAGATAAGGGATAGCTTTAGGGTTTATATTTAGTGAGTGTAGTAGGTTAGACCATATCATAACCCATGTAGGGTACCAGATCTTTTAGTTTTATCATATTCTGGTATTTGAATTAGTCTGTTTGCTTTGATTATAAGGTAGTACAGGTAAACATCTGGAGTCCCAGACCTCCTTTTGATTTATGTATTGTAAGTTTTTGGTAACATATTCATGTTGTTTTCGGATTTTGGAGAGAGCCTTTTCCATTGATGTAAACCACTTTTTTGGTATTTTGAGACTAATACAGTTAAGTTGAAAGACTATTTTAGGGAGGATATTCATTTTAATAATGGCTGATTTGGACAATAGGGATAGATTAATATTTACCCATCTTGAGATGCCTTGCTTAATTGTTTCCCAAGTTTTTAAGAGATTTGATTTGTACATTCTTTGCAAGTATGGGCGAAGTGTATTCCTAGATATTTTAGCGTGTATTTTAGGGGTATGTCTACTCCTGGGAAGCTGGAGATTTTATAGTTTAGCGGGTTCAGATGAAAAATAGAGGATTTTTTGGCGTTCATGTTGTAATTTGCTACTTTGGAAAACTGTTCAATTGAAGACATAATTTTGTTTAGGTCTGTGTTCGGGAGCTCGAAATATACATTTAAATCGTCAGCGAAAGCAAAGTATTTTACTATTGTATTGTAAACGTTTCGGATGTGATGGTAGGTATTTTGGGTGATATGTAATAATAGCGGTTCTATGTATATGTTGAATAAGAATGGGGACAGGGGACATCCTTGGCGGGTTCCATTTGTTATATTAATAGGTTGGGAGTAGACCTTATTTATACACAGTGTAGTGGTAGCACTGTTGTAAATCATTTTGATAGTTTTTATAAAAGAAAGGGGGGAACTGAAGTGTGACATTGTTAAGTAGAGAAATCCAGATCTATGTTGTCAAAAACTTTAAAAACGTCTATTGTTAGTGTATATCTTGGGAACCTATCCTTATCTAAGAGGGAAATTAAGGGGTCCAGTGTGCGGGTATTGTCACTTAATTGCCTTTTTTTCATGAAACCCAGTTGTTCAGGTGAAATAATTTAATGTAGGTTTTTTTGAAGTCTATTTGCTAACAATGAGGTCATCATTTTTATATCTAGATTAATAAGTGCAATCAGCCTATAGTTAAGGTGGTTCAATTTACCCGAGTTTGGTTTTGGTATTAGGATCGTCTTTGAATTATTTAAATATTTGTCAATGAACTCATGTTGCATGATATGATTGTAAAGTTTTAACAAGCCTGGTGCTAGTATATGACTGAATTTTTTTGTAAAACGTTGCTGTGAAACCATCAGGACCTGGGGATTTAATCTTTAGATTATTTCTTTCTTTCTTGATTTCACTGGTTGATAAGGGGCTGTCTAATATGTTATACTGCTCTTTGTCTAGTTTTGGGAATTTTAGGTTATTTAAGAAATTCTCTTGTATGCTAGACACGCTCTAGGGACCTAAACCTTATCACCACAATAAACAGGACATGCTGGAGGGATAGATTGCTATCCCAGAGACTTCCTATACTCTGTAACAAGCTAACCATCTATGTCAAGCAAAGTTCTTCATTAGCACTCTTCAAAAAAATCTTGATGAATGGGTGGGAAATAAGAAATACACCCCAGGGATCACTTCTGTGTCTCTGCTGGACAGTGGCACAGGAAAATAACTTTCTTGGGTGGTGTAAGCTATGGAACCATGCTGGCTAGGCTTTCATAAGCCCTTGGGCTGATAGTCGAGTACCTACCTATGAATCTATGAACCTATATGTTGTTGTTTTATGGGGTTGTATATATTATTATATATTTCCCAAAAGGAACTGATTATGTCTGCTTTATTATATAAGTTTCTCTCTTTATATTGAATTTGTGGAATATTTTGGAGAGTTTTCTTTATGTTTATCATATTTGCTAAGACCCTAGAGGGTATTTGGGTCCATTCAGAATATTTATAGATGAGTTTTAACTCATTTACTGAGAGTTTATGTAGTTGTATTGAGTAAAGTTCTTTTTTGATTTTGCAAAGTTTTCTTTCAAGATCTTATGAGTATTGAGATTGAAGTTGTTGTTCAACATTGTTATACTGCAATTCAAGCAAGGCAATTTGTTTTTGCTCTTGTTTTTTGTAAATTGAGGCTTTTTGTGTTAGAATTCCTCTTAGTACAGTTTTAGTAGCTGCCCATTGGATATCTAGTGGTATTTGGGTATGTAGTGCTTCTTGTTCAAGTTGGGTTATTGTCCTATCTCTTCTGTCACTTCTTTTTGGTTTAGAAGGTTACTGTTTAAATATCAGTTATAAGGACTGTCTTGTTTGGAAATTTGGGTAAGTGTGTTGATTGTTATTGATATTTTAGAGTGGACAGAGATTATTCTTTGGCCGATTTCATATTTTGGCATTTTTGGAGAGATTTAATGATATTAAGAAATAGTCTCTAGACCAAACTTTTGTGTGGGGAGGAAAAGAAGGTTTATTTGTTCATTGATTTTTAATGGTCAATAGTTAGGTGGGGGGGGTCTATATTAAAATCTCAAAGTTTGACAGTATCTAATACGATATTGTCAACACGAGAATACCAAAAGCGCACTACATTGAACATTTAAACGGAAAATTTCTGTAGGGGGAGACTTCCGTTTACTTCAGTGAAATGCATTCTTGGAGTTGGTATATTTAAGTGGGGGGTGAGGGGCTGGGGGGCACACCATTTCATTTTTTTTTTTTTGTTAATTTAGTATTTTTTTTTTTTTTTTTTGGTTTCGATGGTTTAAGACTTTGATCACTAAAGTTCGATCTTTAGTGATTCAAAGTTTTAAACCTTTGAGATTATACTATAGACCTGGTAGAGGTCTATAAGGTTGAAACTCTGTATGAGGTCATTTTAGGTTGAAGTAATCTGAACTGGCTGTTTTTTTGTTTTTGTTTGTGCAATCTCTAAAGGAGATCAGTTAGACAATTCCAATCCCCCATATTATGATGGAATGATTGGGATAGTTGAGGAGTAGATTATAAATTTCACAAGTAAATTATTGCTGGTTTGAACATAGTCCATATATATTCAAAAAAGAGTGTTATTATTTGTCTGCTGATGTATACTAGTGAAAAAGCACCATCTTCCATTTGTGAAGAAATTGCCATTAGTTATATGTTCAGGAAATGATTCTTTAATTATTATGGCAGTAGCTTTTGAGGAGGAACTATCACCTGATGATATAATTTGTTTGATCCATTTTCTGGAACATATTTTTAGCCATTGATCTTTATTAAGATGTGTTTCTTGTAGGAATATGATGTTTTATTTGCTTTGAAAGATCAGATGTAAGATTAAATTTAGCTTTTTCCTGTCAACTAACACATTAACATTCCATGTATCAACTATGAGCATGTTTTATTGAATCTTTGTTTATGTGTGGCTTTAAAGTAACTTTACATTTGTACATATTTACGTATTTATGTACATGATGTAGTGGATTCCTTAGTAACAAGCTTTTGTATAGGATGGCATCCAACATAACCTCTTTTAGCTTAGTGCAGTGCCTGCCCACATATCTCCCTTCCGTTGTATGGTATTGATCTTTGTTTTTAGTTTGTTGATAGTGTATTTACTTAAATACCTGGTTTAGTGTAGTTGTAGGGAGATATTAATAGCAAACTTTCCTTCGTTCCAAGTTTCGCTAAGCATTCCTGTCATACACTGCATGCTCTATTGTGAAAGTTTCTAGCCTGAAGTACAGTTGCAGAGTTTTTAATTAAACCACAAGTGTGAATGTTTCATACAATACAGTGTTGTGGATAATTAGAGGGTACATTTAGCTTAGAGTTTGGCATTAAATAGCTTATCCATGACTAGATTGCCTAACATTTTATTCCATCATTATAGTGTGGTAACTTACACTGTCCAATAAATTTAGCTTGTTTAAACCCAGTGTCCCAAGGAAGTGCAAGTTTATTTAAGTTTGGGCCTTCTACTTATTCCTTTTTGCAATTGAGAGTCAAATGTTAATGTAAGTGTTTATTAGAGATGGGTCTATACGTATATTTAAGTGTAAAGTATGTTTGCATTTAATAAATATATGTCTTCTTCTTCTTTCAGCTTTTCCAGGTTAGGGGTCACCACAGCGGATCATCTGTCCACTCATGATTGGCAGTGGAGTTTTACAGTGTCGAGTTGGCAGCCTGGCACCCAACCTTCCACAGAAGGCACACACACGCACACACTCACACCTAGGGCCAATTTAAAGTGTCCATAAATATATGTAATAGTGACAAATCGAAAGTACTTTTATTCTTTGGGATTGCTACGATATACCTTGGCTGGGTTTCCTTCTTCTTTGTAAAAGGTTTAGCACACTGCTATACTATTGTAGCTGGAGGACATATTATAGTGTTTGACATTAGAATGTTAGAGAAAGGGAAGTAATATCACCACTTTTAATATACATTTTAATACTTAACAGTACAAGCACACCAACTTACTATTATTTACTTAAGCCACCTGATGAGATACATCATAAAATTCAAAACAGTAAACATTTTGAAAAGCAGGTTCAAAAATAAAAAATGATCTGCTAACTTTACTTACATCAAAATAATACTTTGTTGAATTTTAGGAAACAAAAAGAGAGATAGCTTGAAGGTTGACACTTCATATTTTACAATCCAAAGAAGAAGTCCAGAGGCAACACCATATAAAGTGAAGGAGACTTTATTGATATGTAATGCAGACCATATAGAAAAAAGTAAAAATGAGCACTTTCGCGTTCCTAAGAATGCTTCTTCAGACTTAATAACCTAATCTCTAAAACCAACTGTTTAAATACATCCTGATATTACATTCATTAATTGTTAAGCCAATCACAAGTTAATGAACTTTCAAAAAATTATTCTCATTACATAAATTACATAAATTAAAGTATTATCTTGCTGTGATTTCCAAGCAATAACATGACAATATATGTACGTGCGGGTGTGTAGTAATACCTATGTATATGTTCACAAATACAATGCAACTGTATATAGTATAGTGTGTATAGAAATATGTATATAAATATATCTAAAAATCCAAATATTCATATATCTGTGTGGAGTCTGCATGCCCTTCCACGGTTGGGTGGGCATTCGAAAGACATGCGTAAATGGGTGTGCCTTCGTTGAAGATTGAACATTGAGATGGCACCTCAGCGTTTGTGAAAATCTACTGCCAATCATTAGCGGACCGGAGTTCCGCCGTGGTGACCCCTAACCGGGAAAAGCCGAAAGACAACAACAACATTATTTAAAAAATATATATTATTTAAAAATATTTTAACAAAGTAACTGTATAAAAATATATGACTAGTATATACACACACACACACTCATGTACATGGTTGTTAAAAATATGGATACAAATATGAATAAAAATATATATATATGTGCATATGTGTTTGATTCTGTCTGAAGGTATAATAAAATAGTATATATAGTGAATCTATATCTAAAAACATCTTCTCCCATTTAAAGCCGAACTTAATGCCTGTAACTGGAACCCTCTAAAATCCCTCCCACTTGAAGAAGCCGTTAAATACTTTAATGACAAATTCTTATCAATCCTTGATAATCATGCACCAAAGCGCACCATCCGAATTAAATCAAAACCAGCTCCCTGGCTTACTAAGGAAACAAGACAAAAACTACTACTTAGAAACAAATCCTGGAGCAAATGGAGAACCACTAAATCTCCCTCAGATCAACAGACCTTTAGATTTTTGCGAAATAGTACCAAAAAAGACATACTCTCTGACAAAAAAAAATACTATAGTAATCTTCAGCTAGTAAATCATAACAACCCCTGTAAATTCTGGAATAACTTAAATAGACTTATCCGCCCTGGTCAAACCACAACTCCCCCCCCATTAACTCAGATAATATATCAGCCTCTGAAATTGCCAATACCTTTAATTCCTTTTTTATCAACACTATTAACTCTTTGGCCTCACACCTCTCCTTTGAAAGCTTTAGCATCCCTGATCTCTCATCCACTACCCAACCAACCTTCTTATTACAACCTATTTCTACCACCTTCATCCAAAAATGTATCCAAAACTTAAACCTGGCACCCCCACAGCTGACCAGCTTCCATCTGAATTCCTTCAAAAAGCAGCTAAAGAAATAGCCTATCCTATATCCATTCTTATAAACAGAACTATTAGCGAAAAAACTATCCCTGATATTTGGAAAATTTCTTATATCATCCCCTTACATAAAGGTGGAAATTCAAATGAATACTCCAACTACAGGCCCATAGCAATCCTGTCACCAATAGCAAAAATTATGGAAAAATGTATACACTACCAATTAATGGATCATTTAACAAAACACAGTATTCTAACTAACTGTCAACATGGTTTTAGACCATTTCATAGTACTACAACGGCACTCCTATCCTTCACTGACGTCATTAACAAAAATCAAAATAACAATACTCTTTCATCAGCTCTGTTCATTGACCTGTCCAAAGCCTTTGACATGGTCAACCATCCCCTTCTCATAAAAATCCTTCAATCTATTTCCCTAGAACCTAAAGTTATCCATTGGTTTGCCTCCTACCTCAATAACAGAAGGCAAGCAGTCCTCTGGGACAACAAACTCTCCTCTCTACTCCCCATCTCTCTCGGCGTCCCCCAAGGCTCTATTCTTGGACCCCTTCTATTCTCTTTATTCATAAATGACCTACAAGAAGCTATACCCCAGTCCACCTGCATTCAATACGCAGATGATTCCACACTTATTTGCTCTGCTAAAACCATCTCTGAATTACAAATAATTACACAAAATGTATTTCACACAGTAGAAGCATGGTTTTTAAAACGTTGTCTACTCCTTAATGCTAAAAAAAACCAAACTCCTTCTCTTTAAACCCACTTCTAGATCTCCTCCACTAGAATTTTCTATCTCTTCTAGTGATGGTACCCTCATCTCACCTGACTCTACCACCAAGTTATTAGGTGTTACAATCGATAACAGCCTTACCTTTGACAGTCACATTAATAATACTATCAAAAAAGTCAACAGAAAGTTGGGCTCCTTCTATAGAATCAAAATGTTCTTAACTCCTACTGCCAAAGTTTCACTAGCTCACTCCCACCTTATTTCCACTCTTCTCTATGCATCACCTATATACACTAACCTAAAGAAAAACAAACAATCTCTCTAAACTGGCAAACACTTATCATAGTATAGCCAGATTTGTTACTGGAAATCCATATAGAACTCACCATTGCCTGAACCTACAGCAGCTTCACTGGCTAGAACTAAGAAACACACTGTCTCTTTCTCAACTTACATTTGCACATAGGATTTTCTATAATCCTAACAAAACACCTATACTTTCTAACCTATTTACTCCTTACACCAACCTTACTTCTCTTCGCTCCTCTAACAAACTTCTAATAACCTTAACCAAAACTAATAACTCTGCCGGTGACTCTCTTTTCTCTAATACAATTGGTAAACACTGGAATCATCTTCCAACCGAACTAACTTCCATTCCATCCTCAGTTCTCTTCAAACAAAAACTTAAAGCTCACCTCAAAAAACACTGGTTATGCTCTTGCTTTAACCCAGATTAAAATATATGGTTATCACACCTTCTTCTCTCTCTGACTTCTCCTCTCCTAATTCTCCCTCTTACTCTGTTAATGGGACTCTACCTATGCCTAATTAGGTTCTTTCTCTTTCGACTACTTTCCCTATTCATGCTGTATGCATATTAATTTATCTCTACCCTCCTTCTTTTCTACTGCCCTTTCTTGTATATTTACTATGAATGTCTTTCTCTTTTCCTTTCCTCTTTCACCTTCTAAAATGTTTTTATTACCCTTTGTTTCTCCATAGGCTATGCATTTTAGAATATTTCCATGTAGAACTTTTATACTGAACCAGACATTGTACTCTGTTATTTACTGTTTTTGTATTATATATTGCCTTTTCTTCATGTGGAGCTTTTCTCCCCGGGCCTCTACTGAAAATGGAAATATATCCAGTTGGACTAGCCCGGTTAACAAATGTAAAATAAAATAAATAAATAAAAATAAAATAAATAAATAAAAACACATCTGTGTGATAAGGTGTCTGTGCAAGAAAATGTGCAAAATAACTCTGTGCATTCATATATAAATACGTATATAGCAGCAATGATATAGATTCTAAAAATATGTTAAAAAATATATATGCTTAAAAATGTATATAGCAGCAACTGTAAATAGAGAGACAAAAATGTAAGAAAAAAGGGGGTATTTGAGGGTACATATGACAACAATTGTTTAAAACTATGATAAAACCATTAATGTCCATCATGTATTTAAAAATAAAAATACATCCAATGTGCGCATGGTCTATCTTTCAGAAAAGGTTTTAAAGACACTTTCTCATTTAACCCATGTCCATTGTCTGCCTGTAGTTTCAAGATCCATTTGTTTTCTTCTTTTTCAGTGTGGTTCCTGATATTGCCTAGCCTAATGTTATTCGTTATAAATTATATTACTAGGAAGACAAATTTATGAGTTAAATCATTGTTAATGGTATGCTTAGCTAGTGCATTCTGTTCATCTTCCCTGTGTATGGCGTATAGATGTTCCCTGACCATTTCACTTATTGTTCTGTTTGTTTTTCCTATATAAAATGAATTACATTTCTGGCATAAAGCCAGATAAACTAGCTCTGTGATTCATAAAGCTTGTGCGAGGCACAGGCATAGCTTAGGTGGTCTAACGCCAAATATGGCCGCCGAGCAATTCAGGTATGATCCAACTCCATGTGCACTACCAGCGTATGCCAGCTCTGCGCAGCTCTCGGCACATGTATGCTAATCACCCCATGTGCAGTAGTGCAGCATGCAAATGAAGGCACATAGCAATTCATGAAGTGGTGCAGGCGTAGCATAAGCATACAGAAATGTAAACCAAAAAAACGGTTTACATTTTTTCAAACAGAACATCGGAGCCATGAAAGTGGTCCAAACTTACGTATTACAAAGTTAACATATGCCAATGGCTAAATATACAGCCAATGGCATAAAAAACATGCACAACACATAAAAAATAACATTTAATGTCATGGCCACACTAATGCAAATTACAACCGCAGGGCATGTGTGCAAAAATGGGAACACAAGGAAAATATATATAGATGTCATAAAACTGCAATGTAACACAAATCATGATTTCGCCATAATAGTCAATGGTATGCATGCTACACCACAACCAAGGTGCAAGGGTTGCTAAGGGTCAGTGACAGTGTTTGGCCCGGTAACTATTAATTAGTAGTCAATGCCATGCAAATGAGGCAAGTAATACTGAATCGCAAATGCCTTGCCGGCGTAAGGCTGTACCACACAGTGCAAGAAAATGTGCAAAATAACTCTGTGCATTCATATATAAACATGTATATAGCAGCATAACACTGAGGAGTGGCCTGGAGGTATACATGACATCAGCAGAGGGGTGTGCCACTGTAGCTGCAAGCACATTGGAGCATTGCTAATCAGGGTTGCCTGTTGCTAAGCAAAGCCGCAGGATGGGGGTGTGGATGTAGCCATAGCATTGCTTAGCTGAGAGCACACAAGGTGACTGAAAGTGTGTGTGTATGCGGATGACAACATGCTCGAAACCTGGTAAACGGCTGTGCGCAGCGCGCACCACAGCTGAAACAGGAAGGTCACGGGAAGACAATAAGGAAATGCCGCAGTAGGGTAATTGGAGTACAACTGAGTAATTAACACCTATTAACTCACAGTGGGCCATTGATGGTAGCTAACAAGGCTGCTAGCAGCAACCTGCAGAATAGGACAGGGGAGGTGCCGGATTGCAAAGAAAAGAGAACTGTCACAGCAGAGCAAAGCAAACCTGCAGTAGATTGGCTATAGAACACATTTTGCAACACAATCCTGGGTTGGGAAAGCAAAAAACAAGAAAGCAGGCTGCTGGAAACATGCCTGACAATGGGATGGGAATCGGTTTGAAAAGTAAAGACAAGGGCAAGAGGTGATCCACGGTAGCCAAGTGTAATTCAACACCAAAGGCACCGCAATAGCAGTACCTGCGGTAAAACACATAAGTAAGATTCCCTGCAGCTCAGATTGTACATACACACCGTAAGACATCATCAGCTTCCAAAGTACAATAGTATAACGTGTGAAGGCACCTCACACAAATTTGTGTATTCCCAAACACTGCACCATCGATCTAAATAGATGGGGAACTTTTACAATGTACATGTTGGGAGCTGCCATAGCTTTAATTCATCAGCATGTGTTGGAGACTGAAGGTGGTGTGGAGGATGATGCTGACAACCACCTCAGGCACCAGAGGAGGAGAAGAGTGTTCAGATCAAGGGTAACCTAACAGGGGCTAGATGATCTGGAGATAGTAGAGCGTTACAGTGTGAACAGGGCCATCATACAGCAAATCGTTGAGCTGTGCTGGCCATGCTTCAGAGCCAGAAACAACAGAGGGAAACCCATCCCAGTGGACACGAAGGTATGTGTAAGCTTGAGAATACTAGCCACAGGTACCTTTCAAAGGCCAACTGGAGATATCATGGGGATCTCACAGGCATCAGCATCCAGGGTACTCCACCAGTTCCTGGATGCCATGTTATCACATGCCAATGAGCATATATACTTCCCCCAAACTCAGGAAGAGTTGGCCAGCAATATGCACATCTTCCACCATGTGGCAGACTACCCGGAGGCGCTGGGTGCAATAGACTGCACGCACATACACATCAAGTCACCACCCGGTGATCATGGTAGGCACTACATAAACTGCAAGGGATACCACTCCATCAACTGCCAGGTTGTGTGCAATGCCCAGGGCATTATCATGGATGTGTCTGCTGGCAGCCCTGGAACCTACCATGACTCCCACATCTGGCATGCCTCACAGCTGTACCAGGTAATTGTCAGGGGTGACATCCCATATGGCCACCTTGTGGGGGATGCTGGCTATGCACTGGAGCTGTGGATGATGACTTCCATCAGAAATGCACACACACCCATGCAAGAACACCATAATGAGGCACATGCACAAACCAGAATCATCGTAGAGTGTGTGTTTGAGATGCTGAAATCACAGCTCCATTGCTTGGACATATCTGGTGTAGCCTTGCAGTACTCTCCAGGCACGTGTGCCCACATCTTCATAGTATGTGCCATGCTACATAATATGATCCTGTGGAAACAGCTGCAGCAGGGACATAATGGTGAAGGCCCTCACAGCCCACTGCAGTTGCCAAGAGCACCACAGGCACAGAGGGATTCAGACCACGAACACCCTGTGCCAGCTCCAGTAGGCAGATGGAGGCATGCCCAGTATGCTCATGAATTGACAAAGAGGGAACGTGAGCACATACACTGACAGTGTAGGCTGCTATGGACTGACACACTTCTCCACCTGCACACACAGTAAAAGGGATAGCACAAACACAGGACCACTTGTAAATTGTCATGTATAGGTGGTCTACTGTGTGCATCCTACATATGCAGCCCTCAACTATTGCACACACAACTGCTATTGGCACAAGGTAAGTCAATACCTGAACAGTAAATTAAGCTAACAGCATGTGCTGATACTGTATGTATAGGTTCCTAGGTACATCGGTAGGTACATGCCTAATTATCAGAGGCCATTCATAAGCCTAGCCAAAATGTGTCTGCTGTCGCCGCCCCATTGATTAACTAACTGTCCCTCTGTGGAGCAGAGCCAATTGCGGGATCCCTGGTGTATAACCACTGTTCCCCACCCACTCTGCAAGGATTCCCTGGTGTGTTAATGAGGGGCTCCATATAATGTAATCAGGGATGTAGTTCCAAAGCATGGGGAGTACCCATGACAGGTATCTGCCACCCCAGCATTCTCTAGTTATGGTTGTGGCAAGGTGTAGCACATTACAGTGTATGGCTCACTGTGACATGGATTCCCAGAGCTGGAGAACATCCATTAAGCATCAGTTGGAAATACCATTAATAGGTATCATCCATATGTAAACTAACTGAGTTACACATTTGTTTGCAGTATGGAGGAACAGCCGTAGTACATTCTACATACTAAACACCATAACACTTGTACATATCCCAGATGCCTCAGTGGTAAAGCCACTGACTATCTCGTGCATGGTCCCGGTTCCATGACCTGCAAGGGCTATTACGTAATTCTGATGTCCTGAATAATGGATGTTGGTTGCAGGTCATTAGAGCACATTTAAGCACATGTTAATGGGTTTTTGCACCGGTAAGCGTCGTTTAAACATGACTACACGGATATGCGCAACACAGGTCTAACCTTTGCTGAATATCGTGCAGATCACGGGCAAAGCTGCCCAGAACCACTAACATGTGCATTATTTACCCTTGTACTAATAGTGCCTGCTCTGTGAGGTAAAATGACCACTGCCAGGAGTAGAACACGCAACCATGTACATAATCTTCACAATACCTACCACTAAGCTACCTAAGATGAAACAACGGCAGGTGTGCATTGTGACTAGTTAACACACAAAAGGGCGGAGTTCATGAAATAGTATACACCGCCATGTACCCAACGAAAGGTGTATTCTCTCTCTCTCTCTATATATATATATATATATATATATATATATATATATATTTATATATATATATATATATATATATATATATATATATATATATATAAAATATAGAGAGAGAAAGGGTGAGAGAGAGAGATATATGTCGATATATATGGATATACATATATATGCAAATGTATAGATAGGTTAACAACATCTACACAACCATGGATGTACATATAAATAGGATACTACCAAATACTGAATGCTTTACATACAGACACGCATAATCATGAGGCTTAAAGACCGAAAGACCACAGTACTGGAACACCAGAACTGCAAGTACTATTATCACGATGTTAAGGAACATTTAGTTAGTGCTTCTGGTGCTGCGGTTCAGGTAGATACTGTGTTTAAGTGTGTTTCTGCTTGCTGTAGTGTGTGTACGTGTGTGTTCTGAGTGTGGTGTGTGTTTCTGGGGGACTGTATTGTGTGTGTGTGGGTTTGCTTCATGTGTCTGTTTGTGCTATCTCAGAGGTAGATTATTAAAGTAGGTGTGGTGTGGAGGGCACAGTCACCCACATGTGGTGTGTATGGGGGCATGACCACCTGGCCATATGTAGTGTAGGATGGGTTGTTTGGATGTGATGAGTAGCAGTGTGTCTGTGTGTGCGTGTGTGTGTTCTGTGTTTATGTTAGTTCCGGTAATTTGACTGTCACAAGTTTCAGTGTTCGGTATTGTGGGGTTTGGGAGTCTGGGAACAGTAATGTGGTCGTTGGAAGTGTGTGCGTTCCAGATTCCGTGTGTATGCCGTATACAGTGGTTGACGTCTTCAAATATGTGCATAACATGGACCATAGCAATCACACATTCCGCCATGACCGAACGTTATGAACAAAGGATATGGAGAGTATATATGTCTATACACTATTACAAAAATGTGCTATGGACATGAGCCAAAGATAGGGTTACCACCTGTCCCACCTTGCGAGGGGCAGTTCCACTATGTGCGGTAGTGTCCTGACCAAAATGAGTACAAATACTAATGTTTTACAATCTCGAGACATTTGGCATGTTCCATATTTAATGTAATTGTTGCATAAAATAGTAATCTGTATCTAAAATATCTACATGTAACAAGAAACAGGATAAGCAAGTAAACCGCTGCAAGAATATAAGCTTTTATATAGGCATATATGTAAAGTTCTATATTTTGTGCTGACCGTGGTATGTGTCGGCCTCTGAAATCCGATGTGTGTCCTGCAAATGTCCCACTATGGCCATTTTAAAAGGTGTCAACCTAAGCCAAAGAGGTTCAGTCACCAACACAACTCCAATGAGTGCAAATATCTGTGACAGAAATACATGAGACAGCTTTCATGTAGCAACATTTCATTACATACCGATGTATTTCCAAAGGGATTGAAGGACCAACATCACCTGCATGCTATACAGGAGCCAATTATCAATGGCTTAATGACTAAGCCTGCAATTACCATAGTATTAGTCTACTAAAGGATAGGTCTTCAAATAGGGAAGGAGCCCTCACAAACAGATGAAATATGTATAAATGCAGTTCCTCCACACCTGCATCTGCTATGTACACCCACCTACATCTCCCTCACACCCAAAACAATTGCAATACAGACTGTAATAACATCACAAACATCCACTCACTCTATGACATCTGCAGAAGCCTTAACATAACTTGTCAGAGACACACTATAATGGCCCTATGTGAAATCGTTGCTGTTGTACAATGGAACAGACGCCAATGTTACAGGGTCTGGTTGCAATAATCCCGTATCAGACGGCTGATATAAAAGCTAGACTCTCACATATAGAACTACATCCTCTAGCTGTTACACACAATCCACGGGTGCCATGAAGTTAATATATCTCTATGTGTCTCCATATAGCTGTTGCAATTCATCACAAACAATACATCCAGGCCGTCTTCCTCAAAGGTAGGGCAAATGGACAATGCCCAAGTGGAGTATTCAATTATACCTCCCTGTTGCCATGTCATTGGCTAATGGAGTAGCTGCACAGCTGATGTGCATGTGATCATCTACTCCAGAACACCAACTGGTGGCAGGTTACCACATGTTACTGATATCTAAGTATAAAAGGATGGCTTGTCATACATTCAAACCGTATGTACATACCAGAAAAACGTTACAACAGAAAACGACTAGGACGTATATTACCATCAACTCGGGATACTAATAAGGTATGTAGAACACTCAGTATGTTAGTGTATGTAGTACTTGTTCTGTATTAATTAAAGTGTACGCAATGCATATAGTGGGAAAAGGTATTCTGTAGTGATGTATTGTTGAGCACAGTAATGCTCATATAAATTGTGTCTACTGCTGTGGGCCACAAGGTAAACACCTCATACACCACAAGGGATGCTATATAAGGACTTTAAACACAACAATTCCACTCCAGCCGCTGTCAGTGGCAGGGTTGGTCCAACAAGTACGTTCCATAACAGGGGATAGTATATGTTGATATACTGTAACAGTAGGCATATGTATGGGCATATAACTGAGAATAACATGTCTAAGGTGGTCCTGCTGTGCAATTATGATTTGCATTGTGGGATATTGTGGCAAAAATGTGAAATGTACAGTATTGTAGGTAGATATGTCTAACATTTTACATAGCATTACTGTTATGTTATGCAAACATCAGGTATGTCTACTGGCATGTACAATACACAATAACAGGATACATATGACTTGTAGTCACCAGACAGTGCATCAGCATGATAGCTAATTGAAATGGAAGAGCTAGTCAATTATCCATGCACAATGGACATGTAACAGCTTCATAGGTTCATAGTTAGGTACTATGATGTCTGGCCAAGGCCATTCGCAAGCCTAACTACAGTGTTTTCACTTGAAAAACCTCCCTAGGTTAGTGTACTATGCCTGTGAACAGCAGAGCCATTTGTTTCCTGCACCTCTGTACAGCAGAGCCACTGTAGTGATCCCTGGTGTACATGTCTGTCTCCCATCCACCCATCGAGGTATCCATTGAAGAGTGCTAGTGAGGGTCCCTGCCTGATGTACATAGGAATCATGTTCCAAAGCATGATGAGTGTCCGGGTCAGGAATATATCCCTCCAGCATGTCCTAGTCATCGTTACATTTAGGTACATATCCCAGAGCATGTGGCTGTCAGGGGCTTTTGCTTATGTGGAGCATATCCATCAATATGGTTTTGGACATGGGCCTTGTATGTTCAGCAGAGATCACCTCTGAGTATGCGGTATGCAAATGAGTATAGTTGGGGTTTCTGTAGTTGGGCTGCATACGTCATCCTTCAGAGGTCAGTATTCCTCTTGGTGTGGTAATGTTGTGGTATTTAAAGCCATTGCTGTTGTCTCGTATGGTACATCCCAAATGGGGTGTTGTACCCTTTAATGTGTTTCATAAGTCATGCGTAGAGAGGCACAATGGCTGCCTTTGATCTGGCTACAAACCCATTAGAGATTAGGGAGGCCATGTACAAGGATATCCACACCACCTTGGCAATATGGTTATCAAAGGAGTGAATGCTATCTACTTGGGTTCTAAGATCCCTTATTATGTCTTATGTATGTAGGGGACTACCACCTATGTGATAGTCTGTGGGTGATTAGTGTAATCCAAAGGGGATCTCTATACACCTTGTGGCATGCAGCTTGAGGCCATGTTATTGACACCAGGTATCCGTCCCAGTGACACCCTTATGGAGGGTGGCTGTATCAGCTGGGAAATCAATCATGGCCCCTATTTTGCAGTCATCTGCAAACCTATTCAGGGTAAGTCCTCCTGTGCTAGCCTGTACCTCAGAGAAGCATATACCGAATATGAGAAGCCCTATGACCGAGGACTGGGGGACACCAATTGTAACTGATTTACAGTAGGAACTAGAGTATGCTACCTTCACTGTGTGGGGTCTGTCCATGAGCCACTTTGCATAACATCTCATGACATAGGGGTTAATATGCAGGTGGATGTGTATGTTGACAATACCAGAATGGAGAACGGTGTTGAAAGCCTTTGAGAGGTCAAGGTAGGCTGTGTGGACCTCCTTACCCTCATCTACTGCCTTGGTAACTGTCTCAAAGGACTCCACCAAGTTTAGGAGGCATGGTCTGGCCCTAACAAATCCAAACTGGGTGGGATCAAAGGTTTGGAGGCCACCAATGTCTTTGTGAATTAGATCTATGATGATGTGCTCCATAGCCTTGCAGGACAGTCTAGTCAGGCATATAGGACAATAGTTCCCCTGGTCCATTGTGGTGCAACCTTTGTGGAGTGTGATAACTGTTGCTGTGTGCCATTCAGGGGCCACAATGCTTGCTGCAAGGCTATTAGTGAATATGGTGCCCAAGTGGGTAGCCATTTTGTTCTGAAGTTCATGGAAATTGCAGCCTGGGATGTTGTACGGTCACATGGATGCTGTGATCCTGGCTTTAGAGAGTGCAGCTTTGAACTGTGTAGTTGTGATCGCAGGGACTCTGCATTGTTCCTGTATAGATATGGGCCCTTTAGGGTGTGAGAGGGGTGTAAAGTTAGCACTGAACCTATCTGCCCGGATGTTACCAATATCAGTTGGTTCTGTAATGTTCGTGCCTTACTGCTGTATGTCAGAGCAGATGTGGGTATTGCCATCGAGCGTAGTGACATATCTCTAGAAAGCTTTGTGGTAGTCCTTGGAATTAGTCGTGGTAATGTTTACGTAGCTAGCTTTGGAGGATGTGATAAGGGATCTCAGATTCTTACTGAGGCTGACCAGGGAGCTCCTCCACTCATGGGATTGTACTCTACTTTGCAATAGTCTCATTCTTCTATTGTACATTATGTCCATGGCAGTGGACCACCAGAGTGGTGGGTACCATCATGGTTCTGTTTGGGATTGCATGATCCATGCAGTCGTGTAAGTGCTAATTAAGTGCAGTTGTGTATGATTCAGCGGTTGTAACTGTATTATCCATTTGCACAGGTGTCATGACGTTTACTACTGCTGTCATAAGAAGCCTGAAGTTGGCTTTGTAGAAATATTGTACTGTGTTTTCTGTAAAGGGTGTGGTGCCAGGATGTGGATAACAAGGGTGATTAGCAAACATTCAGATCTGACCAACGAGGAGATAACCCCAGGTGTGGAACACCAGTCACACATGTTGGTAATCACCAGGTCTAGGATATTGTTGGCCCTGGTGGTGGTGTGGATAGGTTGATCCAGGCAATTGGAGGTTATGAATCCCAGAAAGCGATGGCCTAATGTGTTGGTGCATGAGTAGGTATCCCAGTTAATGGTGGGGTAGTGTCAGTCGGACATCAGTAGTCTCTGTTTGAACCCTACTTTCCAGTACACCAGTAAGTGAGGACCGTTAACCGTGGGGTATGGTGTAGGATCTGTAGCAAGCTACAATCTGTATAGCAGTTATGGCCAGAGTTAGTTGCACTTGGATTACCTCTGATTCATTGTGCTAAGCAACCAGCCTGGAGGTGTGGATATCCTTGGGAAATATGGACACACCTCTGCCGTGGGTGTTCTGATCCTGGTTACATGACTGAAAGGTGTGTTATGAGTAATAGCATGGTAGTGCAGGGGTGCTCTCAAGAGCCTAGAAGCAGGTCTCAGTCACTGCACAGATATCAAAGTGGTCCATTACAAGTAGTGCCTTGGGTGAGTGCATTTGAGATGAAGACGTCAAGCACTGAGTAGCATTACCCTCAGGTTTTGCTTGCCTGTTCCTGTTATGGTGGTGAATATGTTATTTGAACCATGCCTAAAACAGGCACGATAGGAGCAGCAAGAGCCTTAGCTATTATCTGGAATCCCAGGGCCGACAGGTGCAGGCCATCTGTGCCAAAGCATTGTGTTCTGTCGACCATGTCAATCAAAGCAGACAGATACTGGATACCCTTGGAATGACACCAGAAGCATAGCCCACTGCTGAAGTAAATCATTTTGTCCTTGTACTACATTATCAGTCTGGATGATGGCAGAATGCTACTCAGGGCTAGGGTAATACCTGCCTGGGCTACAAGATCAGAGAGCTATTCCATGTCTCTTTACATGTAGTCCAGGAAGGTACATCTTAGGGCATTCACACTAACATGGAGAATGACACAGTCATATTGTACCTGTTGAGGAGTGACCTGAGTGCATAAGTTATGTTGCGGATCCTGTTACCTGACAGGCAGCTGACAGTAACTATCACCTTGTGTAGCCTGCTGAGTGGGACATCACTGTGACCGCCTATAGAGTCACCTATGACTAGTGTGTTGGGTACGTTATATCGCCCTATTGGCTGTGGTTGATGGGCACACTGAGTCTGTTGGCTATAAGTAATTGGTGTTGTGTTGGGGGATGGGGGCCGCCTGCATTTCTGCTTTGGAGTTCTCTTTTGCCTAGACAGAGTAGTATTGAGAGGCTCCGCAATTGTTGTAGTTTTACTATGTGTGGATTGTGTTGGTGGAGATCTAGTGAGATTATGTGATGAGGGTGGTGTGGTGCAAATGTTTAACATCCCACCATGATTGTCAGGTTTAGTCTGGGTTGTAGAGAGCTTTACCTCCAGCATGGCTAGATATGTGCATCTCCCCCACGATGTAGTGTTGTATGTTAGGAGGGAAGTATTGACTGTGTACATGAGACAATTTCTATATTGCCTCATGATGCCCATATTCATCATATAGAATGGCAGAAACACTGGGAATTGACACTTGGACATGCCTGAATATTTAACTATTTCCCACTAGATATGTGAGGAAAGTGTGTACAAGAGCTGTTTTACTCTAAGCAAGTGGGAAATGTAAGTACAAACAGTGTTTACCTGTAGGTAATGAGGAGGATTGAGTGCTATAGTAATTAATAGCTCATGAAGTGCTTACATGTTCTGAACAAGTGCTGAGCATGAATAAGCAATACAGATAAGGTGTTGGATAACATAAACACACTGCTCCCCCCCAACAGGTACACAATCATATATCCATGAACACTACAGAGCCCCTGTAACCATAACTATGATGTTACAAGGTGCACTCTGGCTGCATGGGACCTGTCCACATCCCTGGTTGTATCATACACATATGGCAAAAACAGTTTGCTCTACACATACACATCATGTAAAACATAGCTTCATGTCAGTCTGTGAAAACACTGAATGGTGCACACCAACAGTTATCACAACCCACAAAGTGAAGACACCACTCATAATGGGAGGCACTGCACTACTACCCTGCTGAGTCTGGTCTGAAAGTCCATGAACCTTAATCAACGTATATGTTGTTAGCAGTACAGATGTAGATGACAGTACGGATGATTTCACACTGCATATCATACCTGTGACAGGTCATAGGACATCATCACCCATACTGTGTTCCACCTACACTCAGTATACTAGATGTATCTTTGTATGTCACAGGAGTGTTCTGCCAGTGGACTGTTGACAGAACCAACACTACAAAAGGTGTCTGAGTAATATGTGCGTATCACACCAGTAGCAGCTACAGTAAAACAGGGTTAATTCATTGTACTCCCCCTCAATGTAGCCCATAGCACACAGACAAGTGGGAGGCATCTGCCTATGTAAGTATGTTAATGGCTATGACCGAGGAGCAATAGCTGACTCAGTGTTGTGGACAACATACAGAAGGGGCTTTGTGGGTGAGGTGTGTGACATATGTGCACAATCTGACAGCTGCATATTGCATTGTCACTGCTAGGTTAATAACCCTGTACCCATGAACTACCACCTAGGCAGCGGTCAACAAAGTAGACACTGTGTGTAAGGGATGGTGCTGTGAAGTTTACCTCCCTGAGCTAGTTACATCACCAAGCCTATTAGGTAGTCATAAGAGGCAACCCTAGCCATGACAGGGTGCCATACATGAACATGGAGATTATTTTACAGCCATACTCATCACTTAAGTGACCAATATCGGATCACTCATCATCTTTGGCCATGTTTGGATGGCTGACACCAGCCTTCACAATCCTCATCTCCATTATGTAGCATTATGCCTACCCTGCATAAAGACATGTCCAACACTGTGATGTTGGACATGCTACACATACATATCCTGATCTGAAATACATACATCATGGACATCCATCTTCCTAGTACAAGGATCATCACATGCTGGACAGATCCTTGTGCCATACACGCTACATACTCCTGCCATACTATGCAACCCTGTCCAGCAAAGCTGCACATTTCATCTCTGTCAGACATGGTGTGATGACTGCGTGGTAGATGTATCATTAACCGTGTGGATCAGTTATGTGGCACTGCTTCACCTGGTGCTGGAAACACGGCTGTCGGCTACAGCTAGGTAACCTTACATCCTAGGCTCATATATGGCCCAGGGCATACAGACTACTAGATGACCTAGGCTGTACATGCTATAGATGATAACCATCCCTGCAATTACCATCAGGCTAGCCAGTGTCCCATCGCTCACCAGATTGAGTAAGCAGAAGGTCACAGTAAGCTGCCTGTCGGGTGCTAGAATCCGCCACATAACGCAAGCACTCAGGTCTCTCAACAGCAGGTACAAGTGCGACTCAGTCATTGTCCATGCTGGTGTGAATGACCTGAGATGTACCTCCCTGGACTACATGAAAAGAGACATAGAGGAGCTCTCTGATTATGTAGCCCAGGCAGGTATGACCCTGACCTTGAGCAGTATCCTACCTTCACCAAGAATGATGCCACAATACAGAGACAAGATGATCAGCTTTAATAATTGGCTTAAACTCTGGTGTCATTCAAAGGGGATCCAATGTCTGTCTGCCTGGGATGACATGCTGGACAAGCCACGCTGCTTCGCAAGAGATGGCTTGCTCCTGTCACCCCTGGGCTTCCGGATATTGGCAAAGGCTCTTGCCACCCCCATAGTGCCTTTTTTAGGCAAGGCTCAAATTCTAAACCTACCACCCTAGAACACAAAAAGGAAAAAACTAAGGGTAATGCTGCTCAATGCCAGAAGTCTCAACCTCAAGATGCACGACTTTGAAGCCCTTCTCAGTATGGAGAACATCGATGTCTGTGCTGTGACTGAAACCTGGTTCAAGGCTCCTGAGAGCACCCCAGCACTATCAGGTTTTACCTCATATCATGCGTTCCGGCCCCAAAATCCGGACAACACCAAGAAAAAAGGGGGGGGGTGTCCATATTCATCAAGGACACCCACACCTCAAGGTTGGTGGCAATGCACGATGCATCGGAGACCATCCAGGTGCAATTAACCATAGGCAAGACTGCTCTACAATTTGTAGCATGTTACAGGCCACCCTCTCAAACTCAGGAACCTCACATAGCTTTCCTGAAAACACTGGAGGGGATAAATGTATCTCCAAACACCATCATACTAGGTGACTTCAACTACCCGAATATAGACTGGGATCACTACTCAAGCCCCAACACTCTAGCCAAAGGTTCCTAGAGTTCATAAACTCAAATGCCATGGAACAACTAGTCACCATCCCCACAAGAGGAGAAAACATACTAGATCTCATCATCACGAACATGGGGTCACAATGTTCAACGCCGGAAGTATACCCTCACTGGTGAGATCAGATCATAAACTAATCTCACTGGAAGTCCACATCCCGCCCCCACCCGAGATAAAAAAGACTACAGTGAAGAACTTCTCAAAAGCCGACTTCACACTTCTAAAGACTAGTGTGGTCTCTTTCAAGGCCCCGAGCCTGCGAAACCATTACTCAAGCCGCTGAATCACTTACAAATGCCTTCTACCAGCACCTACAGGACTGCATGGATCAGGCAATCCCAAACAAAACAAAGACTTTGTACCAAAGGCAAGCGTCCAGTCTGGTGGACCCCAGCCATAAACAAGCTCTACAACAAAGGAGGAAGCTACTACAAGATAGAGCAAAATCCTTAAAAGGAAGACACCTTTGATCATTATAAGTAAAAAACTAAGATCTCTCATAAAATCATCCAAGGCAAATTTTGAGAGAAAAGTCACTAAGGACTCAAAAGACAATCATAAGCCTTTTTAGCTATGTTAGAAACCTGGGAGGTAACTCCCAGATATGCTCAGAATTAGTTCAAAATGATGTAAAAATCACTGAACCTACAGACATTGCCAACATACTGGCTGACAGGTTCAGTGCAAACTCTCCCCCAAAAGGAGATATCTATACCAGAGGATTGTAGCCCCCAAACATCTCAAGCGTTCAGGTGAGAACTGCTCTCCAAGGCGAAAAACACAACAACCATGGGACCAGATGGTGTCCCGGTTGTGTGCTCCACCGAACTCAATGAGGAATTAAACCGCAGTTAGGGCAGCTGTTTAATCTTAGCCTCACCTCAGGATCATGCCAAGGAGTGGCGTATGGCAACTGTGGTCCCACTTCACAAAGGCGGTGCCTCCACCGACCCTGGAAATTACCGTCCCATCAGGTTGACAAGCCTGATTTGCAAAGCTATGGAGAGGATTATAATGGAACTCATAAATAAAGACATAGGGGACTTGCAGACATTGGATCCAACCCAGTTTGGCTTTGTCAAAGGCAGATCATGCCTTTTAAACTTGGTTGACTTTTTCGAAACAGTCACCAAGGCCATTGATGAGGGCAAGGCAGTACACACAGCCTACCTCGACCTGGCAAAAGCTTTCAACACAATACCCCACTCAGGTATCATTGAAAAACTCACCAGCTTAAATGTAAACCCATAAGTCACAAGATGGGTTGCAAACTGGCTAAGTGACAGAACCCACCGGGTCAGAGTTGCTGGCGCCATGTCAGACTCAAAGCCTGTCACAAGTGGTGTCCCACAGGGCTCAGTCCTGGGCCCACTCTTGTTCGGCATCTACTTTTCAGAAATACAAGCAAACACAGGAGGGTTATGGCTGACAAAGTTTGCAGATGACTGCAAACTGGGCGCCATAGTCGAGAACCCATCTGACACAGATATCCTTCAGAAGGGTCTTATAGAAATGGATAACTGGTGCCAGAGCCATGGCCTAAAGTTAAACTCCAAAAAATGCATAGTCATACCCTTCGGGAAAAACAAGGTTACCCCTAGCTACCATATAGGTGGCAATCCACTAAGCACAGAAGAGGTTATCAGGGATTTGGGGACCCAGGTTGACAGTAACCTTTCGTTTGACACTCACGTTGCCAAAGTAGTTAGGAAGACCTTCTACATTGCCCACCTGATCATGAAGGGATTCACATCTAGATCAAGGGAGGTCATCGTTCCCCTGTACTCATCATTCATCAGACCAATGATCGAGTACAATGCCCCATTCTGAATGTATCTGACCCGACACCTGCAGCAATTGGAAAGGCCCCAAAAGTTCCTCACCAAAAGGATAAAGAGTCTCAAAAATATGTCTTATGCTGCCCGACTGAAGGAACTCCAGCTCTATTCAGTCGCTTACCGTCTGCTCAGACGTGACCTGTGCCTGACATACAAGGCCATGTCCAACCCGGAATTGATGAACATGCTTCACCTCAAAAAATCTAAATCCATCAGCGCTACAAGGGCAAGAGACTTAAACCTTAACTCTGTTATTAATAGGACGTGCTGGAGGGACAGATTCATCACCCAGAGGCTCCCTATGCTGTGGAACAAAATCCCGGTACATGTGAGGCAGAGCACCTCGCTGGCTTTGTTCAAGAGAAATCTTGACCAATGGATGGGAGATCGCAGGTATACCCCAGGGATTACCTCAGTGTCACTGCTTGACAGAGGCACAGCAAAATAATGGGCATAGTATCCTTCAAACTAAAGGGGTGGTGAAAGCCACAAAACTCTGGGCTAGGCTTATAAATGCCCTTGGGCAGATAGCCTAGTATTAACCTATGAACCTATGAACCTATGTGTATCACATGTGCAACAGGTGATACGTGGCAGGATGTTGAACTGCTGTACAGTGCCGTGTAGATGTATATGGCAAAACACGTGCATGTAAAGGCTTCCGTGTGCATGTCTGCATTGTCACAGGTCATGTCCGTTAAGGCAGTGTATGTGTTTATATGTGGCATATACACAGCATCAAGGTCAACAGTATTAATGTGGACACATCCAGGCATGTGCTGATAGGTAAGAGCACCAATACAGGCAAACAAACATGCCCACATCAAGGCAGCATCCACATGGAGTATGAGCAATGTAATCAGGTGACACACATATATGGTGATAATATCCAATCCCCTTTGGGTGTCACATGTGTGTGACACAAACATGTCAGTGGTGTCAGTGTCATGAAGATTTGCAAAGACAACTATTTATATGTAATAAATGTAATGCACATGTATGTGCAGCTGTATCTCTGTGCATCTCTGAGATACTGTGACCTGTCTCCATTATTATGTCTTCCAGATATGCCACGAGCAAGGCTCCCAGCCTATACCCGCTTGAAGGATGAGGCCCTTATACCTTACCTCCAAGACAACTGTTTAGCCATGTGCCACAGGATGCACAGCAGTGGGATGACCTGTGGCAGGAACTTTACAGGAGGGTAAATGATGTAGGTGGCCATAACCGCACATACCAGCAGGTGCACAGACACTGCATGGACTTGATCAGACATGCAAAACAGCGTGCAAATGCAATCACCAGGGAACAAGGTGCAACAGGTGGTGGGCTACCAACCCAGCCCCCACTCACACATACCGAGGAGCTAGTGGCCAACCTGGGGACACCATCAGAACTGTATCCCCAAGCCTTAGCTGACATCGTGGAGGTGGGTGTCTCTCAGCCAGTGAGCCTGGAGTTGCCTGGTAAGTCACTACTGCACATATAACTATTATATCCCATATAGTTGCATGTGTCACTGTACATTATGTAATGTAACATCATATGCAAGCCATGTATACACACATGCCACATACTATAGTATGCTACTCTGTGTATGCACACATGTGCATACTCCACAGTATATCCTATTATACTGGCGAATGTGTTAACATGCAAATTGCACGCTGTAGCTGTCATACAGGCATGGATAACGATCATACTGCTGTGTCACCCCTATATAAGTACCTCTGGCATTCCGCTAAGACAGCAGGCCATTGCAGGTGAGACAGTTATAAGTATCGGGCATGTTAATGCACAGATCTATTCGCCATGTGGCCAGATAACACATGTACACATAATGTATGGTCCGGTCACAATATTCAGGTTGCATCTGCAATCCATCACACTGGCTATCCATATGCAATACTTACAAACTAAGTGAAACACCGACATGAAACCTCAACAACTGTCATTGCTAGATGTGTGGACAGCTGTGCATACAATAGTGGAGGTGTTGTTCATTGTAGGAACATGTACTACATATCAGAACTACACATGTGGGGTACACAAACAGTACTACACAGTGAGCTGGAGTATGGGCAGCCCACAGGATTCACCATTGTGGATCATGCCCCTGCTATGAGTGCACACATTGTGATGTGCCACCTGACATGTCCATGACATGTAGTGGGCCGGTGCAACATTGTCTCACTATCCCATAAAACATACCCCACATACCAAACATGCAACCCTTTGTCTGCAGAACCCTGTGGACAGTGGAGTATGATATCTATGGGTGTATGTCATATGGGACAACACAGACATGTGAGATAGACGGCCATCACAACCATTTGGCCAACACATGTTCACACATGGCCATGGAGGACGGCCAGAGACATGTAGCAACACACAGTAGATGTGATATGTTTGTGTGTACACCCTGTTGTACATTGGCTACACATGGTCCAACTATAGCCTTTGTTGAATGGTTATATTGCAGATGTGGAACACTGGACATCCTACAGGCCTGTGCACAGCTTGTGGAGGCATAACATCATTCAACCACATAAGATGTGTTGAACATCATAACGGTGTCACAGCATGACAGTAGTCACCTGTACAGCATCCACATACATACACAGACAACCACATCAGACCACAGATACAGTACATTTCCCTTGCTTCTGTTGGACATCACTGGCAGCCATCTACCTCGTGTGTGTGGTACACAAATGCCATGTGGGACATGGTGTATTGACAAGTCTGCCATGGGTGGAAATGGTTGCCAGGCAGCTAAAATATGTTTACAGATGTGAAGGGGTGTCAACCGTATGACCTTTCAGTGACCTGTGTCACACATTCCACATCATGGTTTAGTGTGTATACATCTCAGCGAAGTGGGACATAATCCACAGTATATATGTATTGTGTATGCACACAGTCATGGCTATGCACTGTGTCTGTAATTCACACTGTATAGCAATAGAGACACCTCATGATTCCATGCAATGGCACTGTGTCTGTACTTCACACTGTATAACAATACAGATGCCTCATAATACCCTTAAATGGTCATGCAAATCTGCTAAATGTGCATGTTATCTGTAGGGCAGACAGACAACACTACAATGTGACACCATTACCCCCTGTATATGTGACAGGACACCATTGTGTTAAACATGTATTCATGTCAATGCACACGTCAGCAGATTACATGTCATACTACATGTTAATATCAAGGTCATATGCCACACATCAGCCATGTGTACTGTTAACCTGTGCTGGTCCACATGGTGTAACTCAGGGATGCATGCTTACTACCATGATTGTGTGAAATGCATAGCTTCTGCTATGACACATACATGCTGTTGTGTGCAACCCAGGGATGTATGATAACTACAACTATTATTGTCTGAGCTGCATGCCATCTGCTGTATCACATGCATGTTGCATGCCTTCTGTCAAATCACATGCATGGTGTGTGTGTGTGTCTGTGTGTGTGTGTGTGTGTGTGTGTGTGTGTGTGTGTGTGTGTGTGTGTGTGTGTGTCTGTCTTGTAATGTAGAGTCGTTGTTTGCCTTCACAGGTGATGTAGGTGCATTACCCTCCTGATGTTAGTGTCCCCACAGACTCTAGCAGTTTTGATAAACATATGCTTGAGGCACAGGCAGGGTTGTCAGGGGCTGAATCTGTGCCATTGGTTGCCATTCCATCTATATCCCCCTCATCCCCACACACAGATCTCATGCCAACACATACCCCATCACCAGTTGCCATAGAGAAAGGACAGTTAGCATATGGCAGCTTGGAACAGGAAAGTGTGGTGGCTACGGAAAGTGTGTATTCACACCATGGTGTCAGGCAAATGACTGGAGATGGGCCACGCAGGCATGTGGCCAGTACTGCTCATAAGAGGACCTCTGGCCAACATGCCCCTGCAGGACAGAGCGCAGCAGCTGGTGTCACCAGACACATGTTTCAGGCTGTAATGGCAACATACGCATGTGCTGAATGGCGGAACAGAGAAGGGCAGAAGCTTCAGAGGGCTGCCATCCGTTCTTTAAACGACAACATCCAGGCATTGGCAAATGCTCAACAGCAGATTGCTGAGGTTTTGGACAGATGATTGGGTGACATGGTTGGAATCCTTGACCGAGGCATGACAATCCACGAGTGTGAGCTGTCTGTGCTGGAACATCTGGTAGGAGTGAGGCGTAGGGCACGTGAACATAGGCCAGCTACGTCACCTGGTGCAGGTCTACTTGAACGAGCTACCTCTCATGCCCGCTCCCATAGTGGCGGTAGCAGCAGCAGTTCAGCTGGTGCTGCACTGTCCACACCAGGACACAGCAGGCCACGTGAACGTGGCCCTGGATGGTCCCAATGGGGACACAGTTCCAGTAGACATGTGTCATCGGACAGTACCCAATCTGCACCTCTGCCTGGTAGTGCCCGTGCAACCCCGGGCAGGCACAGGTCCCGTGGCTGTGGCCAGACACCGTGAGCTGTAAAACCTTGTCTGTGCAGTCTGGAACTATCAATAATACCCCTGTGTAGGCCAGACACATGGCAGAACTATGTTAACACATACACACACACACCAGAAACATCTGTAGGGCACCACAACACTCACATGCATTACAACCACACATGGCCAATTAGATCACAGACCCTAACCCACACACATGATGTCATTCACTGGTGCAGCCTAGGCCCCTGGCAAACATTATCACCCTGTGCATATGATGATGCCTGTGCTGCATCCCTGTCATCCACACCATCGGTGCTGGGACATGCTCATATGGTCTGATGCACAGGGTGAACAGAATAGGGAGATAAGTGTAGAGTACAATTTTTGTGTACTGTTCACATACAGCAGACATACCATGTAGTACAGGTTTGTTTTCTGTTCACAGTATGTGTCTTGGTAACAACAGTAACAGCATGTTGGTAATGATGTCCTGCTTCCCTCCTTCAGGTCTAATTGTATGTGCCGTTGAGTGCCAGTGTTTGCAGTTTCCCATGTGTAAATGTGGACTACTCACAGGTATGTATGGCAATACCAGCATGCTATTCGTAGCTCCAACCTCACTGTTAGAAAGGCTGACATTCCAAAGATGTCTACACATCTACTGATCCAAGAGCATGGGAGCTGTGTACTAAGCTACAATGGCTAGAGATGTGACATCCATACCTCCATACCGGGTGACATCACAGGTACAGTCACATGGGGCAGGGAGTTTACATAGTGGTCTAGCTGATGACAAGGGTAGACAACAGTTGATAACTTGAGGCCTCACTGTGTAGCAGTAATACACATTCACATTACAGGATGAGAACACACAACTACACACACACACACACACACACACACACACATGTATTCAGACACACTGTAACACACCCACACTCATGGGGTCAATGACACTGTAACACACACACACTTAATAGTGTTGAGGTGAGGACCCCTAGCTATGTGGTACCAACCATTACAGTACTGTGCACCCACATAACGCGACACAGAGAATACACATGTACAGGTAGTTAGTAATGCCTAAGATTGACGGCATCAACAGGGTAGTAGATTGCATCACCTGGAGTGGTTAGGGGTCCTGTCTGTTCACTATGGTAACATACATCCTCACTCCATGGACCAGACAGCCATACATACATATACACACACACACACACACACACACACACACACACACACACACACACACACACACACACGCACACACACACACACACACACACACACACACACACACACACACACACACACACTGTGGAGTCCACAATTGAATGCACCTATGTCATGCACATACAGATAGCTCACATGTGTGTGATACACACCCCTGCCTATGTCTTGCTTTCTAGACTGCTGTATGTACAGATCTATACAACAGTGTACAGGAGTGTGAGTAACAATCGGGAATTATTCCCCACCATACGTGGTATATATGGACACACAAGCAAACACACATGGCAGTACTGTGAATCAAACACCTGCTATCTTATGATATGTATGACAGACATGCAGCAGTATTGCCCGCATTACAATGTGTACCAATGCTACCTTTGGCAATTGTGCTGATATATGCACATGGGAGGTCTTAAGTATTCCAGCTGTCAAGTGATTTACAGTCAGTAACACCCTGACTGCTGTATAGGTTGCATGTCTTTCCCTTCAATTAACAGAAACATAGCTTAGTGTTTGTACATGTTATGGTAGGACGGCTTGTGACACACCTGTAAGCTGTCTTCAGCAAACATCCATCTGCAAATATAGCCCACCACTTAGTTATGTCCACACATCTGTCCATACCTGATGTACATCTTACCGTACTGTCAGTATATCACCATATACAGTTGGCAGTGATGGGGCTGCATTGCAACTGCATGTTGTAGTAAGACACATGTCACCTGCAAACATCAGCTACTGCACATGCATGGTAGCTGAATGCACACCACTACATGTACATGTGTGTAGGTCCTGCATTCCTGTCATTTAGCCATGTTTGTAGGCATCGCAATTGGTGGACATGTGTGATGACATACATGACACATAGACTGTTGTATGATATGATAGTTGTCATGGGTAACCAGTACAGAGGGAATGTTAACTCAGTCAACATTGATATCACACCTTATGTACTGTTAGCATTCAACAGCCATGGACCTACTTTCCATGTGCATGTGTGTAATTGCTGTAGCCACCTGTCTGCATGAAGGACAGCAACAGCTATGCTATGTACATATGTGTTTTGTGTGTGTGTGGCATGTACATATCCATGGCAGGTACATGTATGTCATATCTAAACATGAGGGTGTTTACTGGTGTACAGCAACAGTCATCTGTTAATGCTGTATATGACCCAGGGCCCCTGTTATGTGTAGAGCCGACCTGGTTACGAAAAGTGGTATCATTGCATTGCTTAACATGTGATGCAACTGTGTCAGTACATGGGTAGTTTGCACAGTTGATGTAGAGCTAAGTACAGTCCACTGGTCATGGGTCACATGGTGTTGTACTAATATATGTTGTACCACATGTATGGATGTGTGTTGCTGGTCCAAGGACATGGTGATGTCTGAGGTCTACATCCTAGAATGCGGCTTTTGACACTGTGATTTGCACCTGACACATCTGTGATGCCTTTTGAGGGTGTACTGGTCTGTACATGTGAGTGGCCTTCATGTACATGGGGAAACCACCACCTGGAGTGGTCCATAACATTGTTATTGCCCACATATCTGTATCTGAGGTATATGGTGGTAGTGCTATTGTGCACAACTAAGCCTTTAGCCAGGTGTTCCTCACTGCAGAGATGTTAGTATTCCCCATTGTTGGATCTACATTGGGCAGCTGTGATTATGAACGCTACACATCTAGCACTGTTTAGCATACACATACAATGCAGTTGTCCTGTAGGTGTCAGGGTGTTAACCTGGTCTCAGGACATTCATCTATGAATGGCACTGTATGGGTGAAGTAGCCACTCAAGGCAGGACATCACCACGGGTGGTATTAGTGTGCCAGGTTTAGATTGGTACATCTAAGGTGACGTACAGCAGCAGACATTGTGTAGAACACCAGTGTCAGATATATGTAGTGCAGCGTTCCTGCTAACAATGACAAATATCAACACTGACTCCATTACATTGTTGTTCACATCTAACTGTAATAGCAAGGCCACTGTGCCCTTTCGTGTTTAGAATCAGTGTGTATACAAAATAGCCCTGTGCTACTAAGTGTGTGAGCATGCCTAGTATAACGTTGTGTAGATGGACACATAGTGCATTCCAAACAGCCGTGTGCTACTAAGTGTGAGCATGCCCAGTGACACTTTGTGTCAGTTATGTGCCTCTATGTGTATGGGCATGGCCATTGCAACCCTGTATAGCAATAGTAGTCGTCCAGTCAACAGATGGCCATACCCCACTTCAGCATGGATTCCTACATTGAACACACTGGTTCACAGGTATGTACATCATAACTGCCAGCATCCATGTTGATGTCCGCATTCCTAGAAGGTCATATTGACAGTCTTGAAAGGTGTATTGTCTGTGGCATGGCTCATATCTATGTAGTATTGTAATAGTGGTCTGTAGATAGGCAGTTGTCCTGATCAAACCACTGGCATATGTTTGTCTCCATCTGCCTGGGGACAGAAATATGCTTTTAGACTGCTCACACTCAATACAATCCCTATTGCCGTCTTTTTCCATTGCTAATGATGTCACCCACCTAGAAGTACACCTCTGGGAGTGCTGTGTTCCAGTAATCTAGGTAGCGCGTTCTGGAACTGCATAATGCTGTAGTGTGATAAGGTAGCTAGGTCTGTGTTCTAATGCCAGGTGTGTGTGTGTGTGTGTGTGTGTGTGTGTGTGTGTGTGTGTGTGTGTGTGTGTGCGTGTGTGCGTGTGTGTGTGTGTCTTCGTCTGACTGGGGACAGAAATATGCTTTTAGACTGCTCACACTCCATACAATCCCTATCGCCGTCTTTTCCATTGCTGTTGATGTCACCCACCTAGAAGTACACCTCTGGGAGTGCTGTGTCCCAGTAATCTCGGTAGCGCCTTCTGTAACTGCGTAATGCGGTAGCGTGATAAGGTAGTTAGATCTGTGTACTAATCCCAGTCATGCCAAGTGTGTGTGTGTGTTTGTGTGTCTCCATCTGCCTGAGGACAGAAATGTGTTTTTAGACTTCTCACACTCCATACAATCCCTATCACCGTCTTTTTCATTGCTGATGATGTCACCCACCTAGAAGTACACCTCTGGGAGTGCTGTATCCCAGTAATGTTGGTAGCACTTTCTGTAACTGCGTAATGCTGTGATGAGATAAGGTAGTGAGGTCTGTGTTCTCATCCCAGCCATGCCAACTGTGTGTGTGTCTCCGTCTGCCTGGGGACAGAAATAGGCTTTTAGACTGCTCATACTCCATACAATCCCTATCACCATCTTTTTCATTGCTGATGATGTCACCCACCTAGAAGCACACCTCTGGGAGTGCTGTGTCCCAGTAATCATGGTAGTGCATTCTGTAACTGTGTAGTGTGATAAGGTAATTACGTCTGTGTTCTAATGCCAACTGTGTGTGTGTGTGTGTGTGTGTGTGTGTGTGTGTGTGTGTGTGTGTGTGTGTGTGTGTGTGTGTGTGTGTGTGTGTGTGTGCCTCTGGCTGGGGACAGAAATATGCTTTTAGACTGCTCACACTCCATACAATCCCTATCACCATTTTTTCCATTGCTGATGATGTCACCCACCTAGAAGTACACCTCTGGGAGTGCTGTGTCCCAGTAATCTTGGTAGCTCGTTTTGTAACTGCGTAATGCTATAGTGTGATAAGGTAGTTAGGTCTGTGTTCTAACAGTACTGTGGTGCCGACCTCTGCATTGTACACTGACAGGTGGCATGCTGTGTCTGTAGGGTATACATCAGTCATGTGGCACTGACTGTTGCTACATTTCTGCACAGCGTGAGGGGACATCCGACTGTATCCACATTCCTACACAGCACCGGGGGGGGGGTGAACCTGACTGTTACATGTGTACATTGGAAGGCGGGCACAGCTGACACTTCTACACTTTTGCTACTACTGTGCTGGTATGTCAGGTACTCCATTTCAGTGTGTAGACCTACCTATCGTGCTGGCTAGAGGCATACCAGTGTACTCCAGATCTTAGCTTTAATTACCAACATATTAGTTTCAGACGTACTAACCTTCACAACCTACATCCAACTGCCTGGCCTGCTGTAGTCTGTCTGTGTGTGTCTGTTGGGGGGGGGGGTCATCCATTGGGCATATTCAGAGGCCATAGTACACATTTGTCTGTGTTGGTCCTGCTGGTTGAGACCTCTGGGAGCTGTATGGGCACACATGATACTCAGCCCATTACCCGCATTAGGTTATGACACCCTGTGTACTACTGGCTACTATGGTGACCTCGGTATGTGCTAGAGATGTCATGGTGCCACTATGGACGTCTACTGTCCACTGCCTTAACATTCGGCCACCAAATTCCCTTGCATGCTCATATCCATACCATAGCTACAGGTAACCACACATTCTAATACAACTGCCAATTGGTAGGTTGATTGACTTACCTTGAGGGTGTGCCAAACCTGAGGATGGTGCTGGAGGGCTGCCTATGTCAGACATACAGACCTGGACATGTAACACATGCGATACAGTTGACCATACTGGGCATGATCAAACACATGAAGGTATGACGGCGATGTCAGTCGACAACATGCGGAACAGTCATACTGGGCATGCTCACACATGTAAACACAAGACGGCCAGGTCTGCAAACGCCAGTGGTCCAGTCATATCTGCCGGTACATTGCTGTAATGTTGGATGACTGTGCTGTATGGTATGTGTATGGTACTGTCTATTGTCTGTATATTTGCCATGGTGTATTGGTAATTCACATTAGCTGTGTGCACAGGGTGTTGCTACCAATACTTGCAAAGGACAGTTATTTGTTTGCAGCCAGAACAAGCACCTTGGATAGGGAGTGAGTAAGGCACATTGCAGCAGGTGAGAGCAGTTGTGCATGGGTTTGTGCAGTGTTAAGCACTGCTGACCTCTGGTTACAGCTCCTTACACTTGTTTAGACACCACATTTCTTTAACAGTGCAATACTCGCACACTGGTAGCCAAACATGCTTACTCCCGCTCGCTCCCTCGCTTGCACATGCACCGACATTGGTGCTTGCATTTGTCACTCACACTGGGTGGGCGCAATCCCTTGTGATTCCTATTACATCGGACTACATGACTACAGTATCGGGTATGGCTGACCATTAGGAAATGGCATGGTGCTCAACTGTATGGAATCGATGGCCTGTCCAGTGAGTTAATCATATTATATGCATGTTCCTCATACAATCTGCTCCCATCTGACTGATACATGGGAACCGATACTCTGCAATGCAGACAAGTAAATGTGTTTTGCGAACCACATCCGTCTGCCGGGTCATGCTACCGCATACCTAATTGTAGGTTTGCCACCTTTTAAATTGGCCGAGGTGAGACTTTAGGATTAACACCTGTCCCACTTTGCGTGGGACAGTCCCTCCTTAGGCACATGTGTCATGCGAAAATTATCTAGACATAGCAAATGTCCTGATTACAGGACAATATTATATTCTACGTTTCTCTAATAGTTGCATGTAACAGTTATTGTATATATGACACTTCTATATGTTATGAGAAGTAGCATAAGCAACTTGACTGCTGCTAGACTAAGCTTTTATTTGTGTTAATATTTATAGTTCTGTACTATGCACAGCTATAGCTATGTTCTCACCTGGTACGTCTGACATTTCTATGGAGCAGGTCTATCTTTGGCCATTCGGAAAGGTGGCAGCCCTATAGGCCTATATGTAGAGATGTCAGATTTGGCAAGGCAACACACACCCACAGCCAGTAGAAAATAGACTACTTCAAAGGTTTGCATAAGTAAAGGTTATTTTTGTAGCATTATAGTTGCTAATACTGTTTCCTATAACATCTAGGTGTTTCAGATACAACATAATCATTTTATGCACCCACTACAGACACTATATGGATTCTTTGCCCAAAATCACAGGCCATGTGCCATAATAACATTTATTTTGCAGGACACAACTGCCCAAAGGGGAATGTCCCTCGCAAAGGTGAACAGGTGCTAACCCCAACCAATTATGCTATCATCTACCTAAGGTAGTCGTCGGAATATGCACTTTCCATCACTAGCAGACCTCACATACGAATGGGGTAGAATGAACACTGAATCAGAGACACTGCATAACACCCTCAGGGACACATTTAGATGACTGGTACTATTAACCTGACACATTGACAGTCCCAGAGCATATGTATTCATACACATTTGTCGAGGTACATGCTGTTTATGACTCATACATGTTGTCATTAGTCATTACGTGTATTCTGCCACCTGTCCACCTAATATCACTAGTTCTGAAAGGGTTTAGTTGGGACTGTGTTAGATTCTGATTCATAATCACAGACGTCCATGATAATTGGGTACAGTTCACTGATATAGTCCATATGTGTTCCCCCAATGGTTGACAGACTATCCAGTAGATGTGCTCTTAAGGTTTGGGAGGTATGGGCATCTACTATACCCACATAGGAATATTAGTTACTTCCACGGAGCGGGCCTAATACATCTCTGCCAATGAACACCTGCACACTTAGGCCCATTATTGCATACCCATGATTCTGCTACCTGACACCCCTCTACAGCACTCATCCTTACTGTGAGCACAGCTGGGGTATGAACACACCCCTACACACTGCCCACTCTCCCCATGTCAGGACACATGTTGTACGTTTTGTCAACCCATGTGTTATCAACTTTCACAACCTACTGTTCTGTGTATAGCTACATCCTGGTCATATCGATCATTATAGCGTTGCATAAAAGGGAAATTTTTAGTGTCCCACAAGGGACCCCATGATCCATGTTTAAAGCGTAGACCTTTCAGATCTCTCCCACTGGTAGTTTCCTGCCGGTGATCTGGAAAGCAGCGGTATATTTACCTTTATTGTGTGTCTTATGTCTCACCGGCCTAGCTGGGGGGGGTGTGGGAGGTAGAGGTTAGTTGATTGGACCTCCCACTAACATA